>NC_034593.1:58241563-58312423 GCF_900095145.1 Mus pahari
TGTCTGTCTGTATATGTGAATGTCTGTCTGTCTCTCTCTCTCTCTCTCTCTGTGTGTGTGTGTGTGTGTGTGTGTGTGTGTGTGTGTGTATGCGTAGGATCAGTGCAGAGGAGCAGGAGGCTCATTGAGGGTTGATGTAGAGAAATAGGATTGCTATGTGCTAGTCCTAAGATAGCTTAGGTTCACATCCAAGCAGTGACTGTCCCACTGCCCAGTCCAGGTCAACAACCACCAACTAAAAAGTATTTCTTGGAACCTAGAAAAAAAAGTTTCAGGAAAGTCAGACACCGCGTGGGTCTCCTGGTGGAAGGTCTCCAAACCATACTGGTGTAACTCAACCATGACTGGACATTACCAACCCAGGCAATGCGGCCATGGTGCCTGAGGTACATTCATGTCTGCTTAGCTAGATCACATGGACCAAGGCTGAGGATAGACAGGCCAAAACAAGCAGAGCGTGACCTGGCAACATCCCAAGCACTGGTCTCACCACTGTCCCTTCTGATGTCTCAGCTGGACTGACAGTCTGCACTGGCATGGCCGGAGTGAGCGTCTACACCCACCCACTCCAACTTGAACCATTTCTGCTTATAGCACAGCCTTGGCAACAACACAAAGCGAAGCAAAGGTGAGGTCTCTTCCACGAAGTAGGGTTGCTGAATCTCACTTGCTGGAAGTTTGAGTGGTTGTTTAAGCCACACACACACACACACACACACACACACACACACACACACCACGCACATGCACACACACACACTGCCATATCAGTTGGCTCTGCTTTGTATGTACAGTCCCAGCCAGAGACCCCAGGAGTGATTAATATGGTATCCTTCTGTTTCTTCCGAGAACCAGCTTCACCATCCTTTCTTGTTCCAAGATTTGCAGAGAATTGTCAGAAAGACCCCACTTCAATCACTGGCATTTCAAAGGGGTTCTTGCAGAGGCAAAAATGGTTCCTATGCTCTGAGGACATTCCTTCACCCATGAATACTTATGGAGTGCTCACCTGGGGTTGCCGCCAGTTCTGATCCCAGAGCCTTTCTGTTTGGAGAAAGGATAATCAGCTAGTAAACGACCGTTTTGGGTTTTCTTTTTGTTTTCTTAATTTCCAAGATTTTTTTTTCCTCTGGAAACACACCTTCAATTTGGTTTTTTTGCAAATTAAAAAGTATCACTTTTGGGGGCTGGAGAGATGGCTCAGTGGTTAAGAGCACTGACTGCTCTTCCAGAGGTCCTGAGTTCAATTCGCTCACAACCATCTGTGATGGGATCTGACGCCCTCTTCTGGTGTGTCTGAAGACAGCAGCAGTGTACTCATAAAATAAAATAAATCTTAATTTTAAAAAAAGTATCACTTTTGCTGATGTATACCTTCTGTTATCATGATCTTCAGGGATGTTTTCCTAAAACTCTCAAATTACTTTCTTCATTGCACTAAAAATACTTGCATAGGTGGAACTCACGACTTTTGGCAAATGGTGAATTCAACATCTTCTCCCTTTTCTCCACCGGAGAACAAGTCCACAGCCACTGGAGCGAGCATTGCCATGAGTCACGGAGGGGGGGGGAGGGGAAGGGGGGGAATCCAACCTTGGCAGGTGTCAGAACTCAGACTGCGCTGCCACCCGGTGGTGAAAGAGCTTCAGGTCAGGCTGTCTCCCCCACTCTGGGCTCTCACACTAGTTTGAACAGGATTGCGGGCCTGGTCTCAAGGAACAGCTTCTGGGGTCCTACAAGGTCCAAGTGGTCCTGGCACTAAATGCCATGTGATGTGTTCTTTGGTGTGAAAAGGCTTCAAGCTGGGTGCTTGACTTTAATCTTCCGTTTGGGACACTTGATTCGATTGCCTTAACAAAGGACACTTTTTCCCCAGGAATAAGACGGTTGTCAGGCTTTTCCAGAAAGTTCTAGTGGCAGCAGAAGCTCCCTGGTGAGGTTCTCTTCACCTCTATATTTCCGTTCATGTTAGGACCTCTGCCTAACATGGGCATACCACGCTAATACCTGGGAACTGACTTCTGCTAATCTCTCTCATCCACAGGCTGTTGCTGAGTACCTGCTGTTTGGAGACTCTAGTTAAGAGAAGGACACAAAGAGGAATGGAGAGTTCATCTCTGGTTGGAGATTAATTGGACAATCAGGTCAAACATAAGAAAAGGTGCTTGCCAACATAATAGCAATGTGTCTTCAATACTCAAGGAATAATAGCACCTGCTAGTGTTTAAGAAGGAAGCGCTGGCGCTCTGCTTAGCACATGATGTCCGGGCAGCTCTTTTCTCATTGCTGGAAATGAGGCTGTGACTTCAGGAAGTGATGACAGGACAGAGCACCTGCTCCTGTGTGCCACCGTCTCTATGCACATTGCTAACTCCACAGTCGTAAATGGGAAACGTTAGCTTAGATAATCCACAGGTGAAGAAACTCGGGCTCAGAACGGCTAAGTAACTGTGCCACTAAGTAGAAGCAGCAGACTTCTAACGAAGATCAGCTTAGCTTTAGAGCCCGTGCTCCTTTGCTCCCTCACTACTTCCATGTCCCTTCCTTCGCCAGCATAACCCCATGTCAGGCAGCTCGGTGTTTTAACTTGAGAAGTTTCCAAAGCAAGCAGACGTCGATTCCAGGAAGCAGTGCATCAAGTTGGAAAACTGGTGCCCTCCAACATCTAAGCCCAACACTGGATGGGCTATCTCAAGACCTGGACCCCTAAAGGCCAGGCTGGACTGGTTCCTGTAGCACTGAGCTGATGAGCAGCACCTACTACTGAGCACCTAAGGGCCTCTGACAGCTTTAGTTTCATCATAAAGACTCTCCAGAAAGACGTCAGCAAACTCCAGCTTGGAAACGAAAAGACAGATTAAAACAGGACTTCAGGGAAGCCAGTAGGCTGGTATATAGTATAGTGGCTAAGTATCTTGACTCTGCAACAAATTGGGTTCTTTAAAATTGTTCTTTAAATGTATGTGTATATGGTGTGGGTATGTGCACACGAACACAGGTGCACACGTCGGAGAACATAGTATGCCCTGGGTCTGGAGAAGATCCATGTTCACTTCCCCAAAGTGATACTGATGGCTGACTTGGGTGTGACAGTGGCTGCCACTTAATAGAGGTATATCACATCACAATCTTGTGGATTTGGAAAGGTGCAAAAAAAGGGTTGGAAATATAGCTCACTAGTCAAGTGCTTGTTTAACATGATTAAGTTCTCAAGTTCAATTAGTAATGCAATAACTAATAAAATAAGGAGGATAAGAAGTTATATGTGAAAGAGTGTCATTAGACACCACTTTTATTAGGGTAAAAGGGTTGCAAATGTAAATGTCTTAATTAAGCTAGAAGAATTCAGCAAAGGTTTAGGTAGGCGCAGGTACTTGTGCTTCATTGTAAGCAGTTCCCTACTGTGCTCAGAAGGGGGCTCTGTGGATCAGCTGATGTAAACCCCAGAGAGACTGACCAGCCTAGCGGAGACCTCTAGTGGCAAAGATATTTATTACAGATACGCATTGCAATCTCCATGCTTTGCGTGAGGAAGATTGCCCATGTGGAGACTGATCATGTTCGGGAAGGATTGTCCCGGATGAAGAGGACAAATATGAAAACAGCAGCCAAGGATTTATCATGACCTTTAAAGTCAACTCATCCCTTTCAAGCTAATACTGATGTTCCCAACACATACATGGCATGAATCTTTAAAAGTCACATACGTGAAAAAAGGTTTTAAAGTGTTATCTTACCTTGGTGTTGTGACAAATGTGTGCTAGTCCAGCAGGACGAGGCCGGTAGAGGAGTTGTTCACAGATTCGATCCAGGGTCAGCAGCTGTCGAGCAGTGTGGGCTGTTAGTGACTGTGGTTTCCTGTCTGGTCTGGAGAAGGCATTAGATCCCCTGAGCCTTTTGGACAATGAGTGAAGATAAACTTGCATTCTTCAAAAAGAGCATAAGTCAGTTCGGGAACGGGTTCTGAAACAGTCTTGGAGATCACTCCAAATCAGGTTCAGGGATAAGCACTGCCTATAAGAACTCTGGGGAAAGCAGGTTCAGAAAAGCCATCTTTGAAATTAAAGGAAGAATGGTTGAGAAGTTTCTGGAATATCAAAATCTGGTCTACAAGCAGAAAAATCACATTCTAGAAAAGGAAGATAACGTATTACAGAGGCTTGCTGAGATAAACGGCCATCAACAGGAACTGGAAATGCTGACAGTAAATACAGAGGGGCTTAAGAAGGAATATTCTGGGGGGGGGGCATTTCTACTGCTAACCAAATGAAGAGAGGTTGAATGGCTGTGGAAACCAGTGGACTTGCATAAAGATCAACCTGGAATAGAAAGCAGAAAAAGTGACAAATTGCAGTTTATAGTCACTACTACTGACCCTAGGCATTATGAGCCTGCTTATGTTTTCCCTGAGCCTAGGGAAAGGAGAAAATATGAAGTTGGACAGTACTCCTACTGAGCGAGCAGATCCTCAAGGGAAGGAAAAACGAACACTCAGCATTTCTTGTCAGTTGTCCAGAAAGCGGTTATGGCTGTGGGTTATAATTAACGTTCTTTTCATTAGGTGTATCCTAAAAGGATTCTCGTGTCTTGCCTGTAATTCTTCAGTAGTTGTGAAGGAAGCTGGAATATATCATCCCAAAATATGTCTCTTTAACATGAATATTTTTGACCTGAAGGCAACAGTCAGGAACACTCTTTAAAAATCAGGGCATAAAGCTGGGCCGTGGTGGCGGGTGATCACCTTTAATCCCGGGACCTGGGAGGAAGGGAAGCAGAGGCAGGTGGATCTGTAGGAGTTCGAGGCCAGCCTGGACTACAGAGTGAGTTTCCAGCTAGTCAAGGCACCATAGAGAAACCCTGGCTTGCCAAACCAAGGTAAGTATCAGGACATAAAATTATAAAGAGGTCCCTACTCCCATGTCTGCAAGGAACATCAGAAATTTATCACTGAATGGGACCTCTCAGCAATTCCGATGTGGTAGCCGAGGACTCCACAAGTCATTGGCTTATTCCCACACTCAGTGTTCATAAGGACGCATCCATGAAAGCCAAGGCCACACCTCATGGTGTATAAAGTCCTGAGTTAAATTCCCAGCATCCCTACCCCCCAGAAGACTGTTATTAATGTATTAGTAACACATTAACACTGGCCACACTGAGATTCTTGACCAAGAATATACCCACGCCACCCGACATGTGTAGGGGTGGCATTAATCTTGTCAGCTTGATGGGACTTACAGTCACCATGGAAACAAGTGTCTGTATCAGGTAATGATTAGGAAGGGTTATCTACATTAGGTTGGTGTAGGAAAACCCACCTTGATGTGGACAGTACCATTTCATGACTTGGGATCCTGAACTGCAGAAAAGAAAGCAAACTGAACACAGGTTTTCATTACTCTCTGTTTCCTGCAGACAGTTGGACTAGCCACCTTCTCTCTTTCCTTCATCTTCACCGACACCGTGGGCTGAATCCTTTGTAACTATAAGCGTAAAGTCAATAACTTGTCTCTAGGTTTTTTAAAATTGATTTATATTTCATATGCATTGGTATTTGCATGTGCATCTATGTGAGGGTACCAGATCCCTTGGAACTGGAGTTACAGTTAGTTGTGAACTCCATGGGGGTGCTGGAATTCTCTATGTAGCCCTGGCTGTCCTGGAACTCACTCTGTAGACCAGGCTGGCCTCAAACACTAAGTGCTGGGACTAAGGAGTGTGCTGCCACTGCCCAGTGTCAGTGTCCTTAACTGCTGAGCCGTCTCTCAAGCTCCTCCAATGATTTTTGTCAGGGATTTTGCCGTCGCAATAAGACAAGGAATAAATGAAGGTTATCTTTGTACCATGAAACACAATTGACAGAGGGAATGCTGGAATTATTAGCCAAATTCTTTTGAGAATTTCATCTTAACCTCCACTCCTCCCAGATCCACTTCCTGTCCATCCCCACCTCCCAACCTTCCTCCTCTTTTTTTTTTTTTTTTAAATAACTTCTGAGTCCAATTCACAAAGTCCATATCTTTGATGATGCCATCCACTGGGGCCTTGTCCACTTACCAGGAGCCACAACTTTAAAAACAAAAGAAAACTGACTCTCCTCAACTGACTCTCTTCTGTCAATAGCGCCTCAGAGAGAGGGGGTGGGGTGTGTTGTGAGCCCCTCCCCTTTGTGCCAGGATGTTAACTGGCTTTCTCCTGAGCAAATCTTTTGAAGGCAACAAAAGCTGCTATGTTGCTGACTACAGGGGTCCTGTCATGTCCAGCAGATACTGGTCTACAGTTCCAACAAGTAAAAGGATTTATAAACAATATGATCTTAAAATTTTTACCCCACAAAATGCATAAAATACTTTGTTTTCATAAAGAACACTGTCAGCAGCTTAAGCAGGACTGAAGTTAATTAGCAGTTACTGAGGCAAATCAGCACGAACTAAAATGATGGTCCTACCTGACCATTTCCATTGTATTCCTACCCATGTCATGAAACCAGTATCTCATCATAGTATATAGCCAATTGAAGGATATTTTGCAAACAACTAGTTTCCATTAAAAAAATATCAAGGTCCTGAAGTGACAGACATTTCAGTTATCCTGATCTAGCCATTGTACACTATATATAGGTAGGTAGGTAGATGTTTGTGTATGTGTATGTTCAGATATGTGTGTATATACACGTATACATATATACATATGTATGTACATACATATATGTATATAAATGAGATGCTGTCCTTCATAAGCATATATAATTACTGTCAATTAAAAACAAAGGCCAAAGCCAGGCAGCAGCGGCAAACGCTTTTAATCTCAGTACTAGGAGGCAGAGGCAGGTGGATTTCTGAGTTTGAGGCCAGCCTGGTCTACAAAGTAAGTTCCAGGACAGTCAGGGCTACCCTTCCCCGCACTCCCACCCCAAATTCTCCTAAGAACCAAAGGCAGAGCATGGTTGTAGGTCCGTGGAATCCTAGCACTTTCGAGGTTGAAACTTAGCTAGCAAACTCTAGCCTGGAATACATGAGACACTCAAATCAAAAATAAGAACAGGAGTCCCAGGGGTGTCACGAACCGAGATTTGGGAGACAGGATCAAGAATTCCATGGTGGCTGTACAGCAAGTCTACAGAGCTAGTTCCAAGACAGCCATGGCTACACAAGAAAACCATATCTGAAAGAAAGAAAGAGAGGGGGGAGGTGGGGAGGACAAACCATCAAAGAACTCAAGGCAAAAACGATTCAAAATTACATCCCAAACCAGAAAATAGGCATTACAAGAAAAATGATACGGTTGAGTAAGGTCAATAGACCCCACACTTGGATAACTGTAGTGTGGATAACAGCTTTGTTTTTCTTTTTTGAGATGGAATACATACTTAAGTACTTGCAGATAAAGGGAAAGTTCCAAAATATCAGAAAAGTCATAGAGAGGGGATGATAACATTTGAGGAATCTGAGTGCATTTTTTGAAATATTTTGTCTAAAGTCACTTTGAAATAAAATGTTAACCAGGAGTGTTGGAACATGCTTTAACCCCTCAGCACTTGGAGGTTGTGGTAAGATTGCAAATTCAAGGTCAGCCTGAACTGTACATGAGAATTAGCCTCCGCCGGGCGTGGTGGTGCACGCCTAAATCCCAGCACTCGGGAGGCAGAGGCAGGCGGATTTCTGAGTTCGAGGCCAGCCTGATCTACAAAGTGAGTTCCAGGACAGCTAGGGCTATACAGAGAAACCCTGTCTCGAAAAACCAAAAACAAACAAACAAACAAACAAACAAAAAAAACCCCATGAGAATTAGCCTCCACAAGGGGGGTGACGGGGCTGGAGAGATGGCTGTGCAGTTAAGAGCACTGAGTACTCTTCCGGAGGTCATGAGTTCAAATCCCAGGAACTACATATTGGCTCACAACCATCCATAATGAGAAACAAGTAAAAAACCTATGAGCCAGAAGGAGCGGGCCCAGAGCACAGGGCTGGAGCAAGAGGGAGAAAGGAAAGCAGGTAAAACAAACAAACAAACAAACAAACAAAAAGAAAAAAAAAAAGAAAAAGAAAAAAAAAAAGAAAAAGAAAAAAAGGAGGGCGGCAGTGGAGAAAGATTAAAGCCAAATTTTCCAAATACTCAGGATCACAATGGGTGTTTGCAGATTTTAAAACATGTGCACAGCATAATTATGGAGTTGGGATCTAAGTGTAAACACTGGATGTTTCAGCGTGGCACAGCAGCGTGTGCCAGGAAAACTGGCAGATTTCTGCTAGAGGCTTGTCTAGTACAGCTAGGGCCACAAGGATTCTGGTCTCAACCCTGCTCTCTCCCACAAAAGCTCACAAATGCCAGCTTCATAGACACCTTTCACAAATAGCCTGAAAGCAACTTTTACAGATTTCACAGCTTACAATTAAGTCTGATTAGAGCCAAAAAGGGCTCTAAAGAAATGCACTGACAGGGTCACAAGACCTTACTGCTCACTAGACCAGAGTCAGGAGGTTGTCTGGAAAACGGGTTGGTTTTTTGGATTAAAATGGGTAAGACTGTGTGCAATTTTCCCCAATAAGGATGTGAAGTAATGAATTTTGGGTATGAAAGGGTTAGATAGAAATTGATCATTTCTTTTAGAGCTGATGATAGGCACTGGTTCTCTAAACTCGGATAGACTTTGATACAAACAAGCCTCACCCACAACTCTGTGTGCATACTCATCAAAATAAAAAATATGGTTTTTCTTTCCTTTCCTTCATGTATGAGCGCTCTGACTGCATGTACACTTGCATGAAATGAGGACATCAGGTCTCAGACAGTTATGAGCCACCATGTGGTTGCTGGGAATTAAACTCAGGACCTCTGGAAGAGCAGACTGTAGCAATTAAGAGCCTTCATGGGTCTTCACTATGCACAGGTTCTGTGCATATTATGCTGTGGTTGCTTAGCTTCAAGTTTTTATGGGAGTGAGGATATTACTCTTCTGCTTGCTCTGGGACCCTCTTCCTACCGGGTTGTCTCATCCAGTCTTGATGCTTGTTGCACGGTTATGCCATGCAGTTACTGTCCTTGGGAAGCCTGCAGGTTGCTGAGAGTGACTCTCTGGTGATATGGCTGCCAGCAGGCTGTGCAAGCCTTCATCGGATAGCCCCACCCCAAGCATATGGGCAGCACTACCTGGATGTTGAGGTTATCATAGCAACAATGACAAGAACAAAAGTGGAGCGCATGGAGCTCAGCAATTTAGAGTACTGACTACACTTCCAGAGGATGTGTTCAACTCCCAGCACCCACATGGTAGCTCCAATCTTCACACACATACACGCACATCAATGAACACTTAATTAAAAGTATGGCTTTTATCCACATTCCTGTGCTATACATTTTTACAGTCTTAGCAATTTGCAACTCATTTTTCTGGTTTTTTGTTTGTAGTTAAATCTCTTTTGAGTTCCAGGACAGTGAGAGCTAGAGTGACAATGTCTCAAAAAACACAAGTTTTTAAAAATTATGTAGAAAACACATGGTGGGACTCATGGCTCTAGCTGCCTATGTAGCAGATGATGGCCTAGTCAGACATGAATAGGAGAGGCCCTTGGTCCTGTGAAGGCTCGATGCCCCGGTATAGGGGAATGCCAGGGTTAGAAGTTGGTGAGCACTGGATAGGGATAGAATGGATAGGGGGGTTTTCAGAAGGGAAACTAGGAAAGGGGATAACATCTGAAATGTAAATAAAGATAAATAAAAATTATGTAGAGGGTAAATGTGCTTGCCCCCTGGTGGTGACGTGTGCCTATGACTGGAACCCACAGAACTGACATCAAGGTGTTTCTGATCATACCTTTTATCTACAATACACTCAACAAAGCCCGATCTGAGTAGCACACCAGATGCCCTTGGTGACCAATGTGTACCTTACGACCTCATCACTGAATTTAACATTCTGAGATTTAAGCTGTACCAACAATGTCAGTCATGCTAAAACAGTCAAAGCTCTCATAACTGAGTCTTAGCATTAGGATGTAGCTTTGCTCAATTGGTAAATTCACATTACAAATAGCTAAGTTTTAATTCAAAATTATCTTCTGATACATTAATTAAGTTCCAATCAGGTTTTACATTTAGTTGCTAACACTATCAGGCCATTCCTAGTTCCTTTTCCTATATACACAATGGCCATTACATAATGTAGGCAAGACATTTTAATTACCCCAAATTGCACCTCTGCAAAAAATCAGTTATCTGCCATAAAAATTTTGCTTCTTGGCAATTTAAATAAGATATTTGAAGCAGTTTATAAAAACAAGATTTGTATTTTATTTCCTTGTAAAAATCTTTCCACATGCAGACAAACCAGTGTTAAGAAAGTATTCACCATCATTTAAACAAATAACCACTTAAATACAACAGTGTCTGCAAGTTTTATCTGTATAAAAATAAGATACATTTTTACAGAATTTATGCTCCAGTTCTTATAGCAATAAACAATACACAACTATAATAAAGTACAATTGAACCTGACCATGGTTTTCAATTAGATACTGCTAGGGCATTTTAATGTGCAAAAAACCTTAACATAGTTCTTTTCCAAAGAAAATGTCCTCAGTGTTTCTAGAAACCTAGACAATTTTAATAAATCATTTCCTAATCAGTTTTGTTTTTTTTTTATGTTTTGATTGAGTCCATACATCATCACACTGCATACGGGCAACACCAGGAACCACTGCAGTGTCAGAGGATGAAAGTCAGCGCCTATGCCTGCCATGTCCTGAGCGACTGCCACCATGGTGTTTGCCTTTATGGGACCTCTCAAAGGAGCGAGATCGTTCACGCCTGTCCCTGTGGTGTCCCCTTTCATGCCTGTGTTTCTTGGTAACATCTGAGTGATCCCGAGTCTTGCTCTGAGATCGAGACCGAGATTTTTTCCTTTTATGACCGTGTCTATTTGAGCTTTTTAAATCTTCTCTGGTATGTTTGGCCTTAAGGTGAGGAGAACCATGATTATGATGTCTTCGAGGGCTTTCACTGTGACTGCGAGACCTGCTTCTTGATCTTGAGCTGTATGTTCCAGATCGACTTCGCCTATTATTATAACTTAAGACAATAAAAATTTCAAGTTTAGGTTCAGTGTCTACTGGCAACAGATCAATAACTGTTGTTCATTAACAAGCTCAAACAATTAGCTATGAGTAATGACTGCCCATGTTCCTCAATCTCCCCATCTTGACCCCTCAATTGAAGCTTTATTGTTAGATAAAACATCCTATTCCAGTAAAGTGTAGCACCAATGTGTCCTAAAAGTACATGTTTTTTTCACTGAGTAGCTCCCAAATGCTCAAAGTGCCACTGAAACAACACAAGAAATCTGCAATCTGTTAAGAAAGCTGACTGAGTCGTATTAGATTGCATAATACAGCATTAGTGGAATATTCACATTTCTAACAAACTGGACATAAGGAACTTTTCACATAAATAACACCTACACACATTTCCTGGACATTTCAAGAAACTATGGGGGACAGGGTCAGGACATATGACCTGAATAAACAAAATGTTATTAAAGGCACACAACTAGAGTCAATGAAATGGCTCATCAGGTAAAGATGCCTGCTACCAAGCCCAAAGTCCCTGGGACCCACACATACATTTGAAGTTTGTCCTTAAAGTTTTTTCTTCTATGCTAAAAGTCCAAGTTAATCCTAGCAAATTAGTGCTATATACTAAAACTTGCTCAAAACAAAACACAACACACAAAAACTTGAAATACTTATTCCCAATTCTGGAGAAAAAAAATCTCATGTTAATTAAGCCTGAACCACCCAGGACCCATTACTTACTGTCTTCTTGGGGTGTGTGATCTAGAACGGGACCTGGTTCTTGACCTTGATCTACTAGCACTTCTACTGTTTCTGCTTCTCTTGCTGTCTTTTCTCACACTTTAAAAAGAAATGCAGGCAATATTTGTTATATTGTTTTCAAAGGTGTAACAACTGTGCTCAAGCCCTTGAGGTATACATACTTACCCATTATAAGGGCTTTTTGAAGCCTGCTGTCTATCCTCAGGTTCTTTTTTGACTGTCTTCACATTAATGGAGACTGGTGATTTCTCTTCAGCTTTTACTTCTCTTGGTGATGCTTTTAATGGAAAAGGACATATTAAAAACAGGATTTAGCTGAGGACAAGTTTCCTATACAATGTGCACTACACTTCTAATCCTTAAGCTGATGTCACAAAACCAAACCAAGCAACAACAAAAACAAAACAAAAAACCCAACACACCCAACACTAACAATTTCTTAATGGTTTCTAGGCAACTGGCCAATGCCAAAACTTTCTAAGGAGGATACACTTCCAGTGCCTACATTTTATTTAATTTTGAATGTATCTCACATGGTTTAGAGGCTGGAGAAAATCCACCAAGAGTTGAAAGGGCTGGAGTTCCATCAAGATTCAATCCCTTTGCTTTTAACTTGGCTTCCTGTAAAGCTACTTTTCTTTTTTCTACTTCCTTTTCCAGCAACTCATAGTTAGGCTGATGGAGGAAGAGGACATTGGTTAGTATCCCTTTATGGCAGTTACAATCTTCAGAATGGCACCAGCATCAACCGAGTGACTGAGCTTACCTTTTTCCTGGTATAAAGCCTAAGTGTCTCTATGCAGATTTCCTGAATCTCCTCTTCTGTGGTACCAAACAGAAGAAACCAATGGGGCCGAGTTGGCAAGGGAATCTAAACAAAGAATGGTTCAAATGTATGCTTTCTCAGAAGTAACAAAACTCTTGGAATTTACAAAACACAGCGGGCTAAATACTTACTTGAAGTGCTCTGGCTGCCAGGTAGATGCACGCGCATGCTATAGTCTCTGGTTGAAAGCGAACAAAAACACTGGTTCGAAGACTGTCGTTCATGTAGTTCCTGAAAAACATTCCAGCTCCAAGTTTAGTTCATACGCAAACCAGTCCTGAAGTACACATAAAGTTGGAGACTCAATCTACTTCATTCTTTTTTCTTCTCCTTATATTCACATCTTTAAATTGTACCATGTAACATTTTCTAACCATTTTCCCGACAGCACTTTAAGTAATTCTACATTACTCATATAGATCTTACTCCCAAAGCCTCCTCTTAACATGTTATAAAAAGCAATGTTTTGGAAATCAATTCTGACATAAGTTCAGAATTCACCACTCCCAACAATACTTCAAGCCTTAGTTACTGACCATCTCTCCTTTATCCATAACGAAAAGCAGTGTCAATCAAGTTCTTTAAAAATACTATGAACAGGGGTAAAAAGGCATTTTTAGTAAGAACCCACCAAATGACTTATGATTAAAAAACAAAAACAAAGACAAAACACTTGCAAAAAACTAGGTAGAGAAGTGAACAATAAATACGTCACAACGGCCTTGTTTAATATACCTTTTTGCAATTACGTATAAATAAAAACAATGACCTAAGTTCAATTAAATAAACTTAGAAATCTCTAGTAAAAGTTCCCCATGAAATTTCTTAAATAGAAAACTTTACAATTTGCTAAAAAGCCTGAGCTGGAAATTAAATGGATTATTTTTATAAAATCCTTTTACTCATTACTGTATTTGCTGCACAAACACATTAAAAACTCATGCATTTTATAAAGAATGTGGTTTTTCAAATGTTACAGTTCAGTATCTACTGAATCCAAGAGAAGCATGGCAGTCATAAAAAGACATTTCTGCAAAGTCCAGAATTATTTAATGCTTGTTTACGAGCAGTTACATGAATCATTTATGGCTAAACCACAATTTCCTCGCTTAGCCTTTCTCAAAGGTCCAAGGTCAAAAAATATTTAAATAGCATTAAGTTCTTTTTAAAATTAATTGCTTCTTATATCACTGCCTGCAGTAGCTCAACAGCTGGAGAAACCTAACAAACAGCAATGGGTACCCAGTTAAAACTCCAAGTGTAAGGCAGCCTCAGCCTCCTATGGTAGAACGGATGCTAGACACACCGCAAGTTGAAATTTAACTGAACCCAATTAAAAAAAACAAAAAACAATTCATACTGGCTGGACAACAATCTATCAAAAATGAAATATTCATTTTGATAGTTACAGGTATACATTAAATAATACATAGGCATGATGCATAGTTACTTCTAGAAGCAAATATACAAATCCTTTTGACACCCCGACAGAACTAGAAGATGCTGCCAGATGGATATGGACCACTTCAGTGAATCTCGGATGAGAGCTTGCACTGGATTGGCTGGAGAGCAGGCTAGCCAATCAGGCCATCCTGAGGTCATGGGCTGAAGTGCAGAGGGCAGAGTTCTATGACTTACCATCATGGACTACCCTTTAATTAAAGAGTAGAAAAAAGAACAAAGTTAAATTGAGTTCTCCATCAAACGTAATTAGTCAAGCCAAGAAAACAGGAAGCAGAAATAAGCATTATTTACCTTTTGGTTAAAAAACAAAAAACAAACAAACAAAAAAAACCACAAAATGCCCCCAAAACAAACTTATTTCATTATTTTGGAAAGAGAAAAATGAAACTTACTTTATTTCTGCTTCTGTTTTCCTGACTAAAGAAGAAATGTAAAAAGGGAACTTACCAGGCAGTTTGAACCAGGGTTTGGTTACGTTCGCATTCTAGGACTTGCAGATACATTACAATGATCTGAGGACAAGGGAGAAAAGAAGTCCACTCAGCACATTGGTGGCTCTTTCACCACAGGGTTCACTGACTAAAACAACTGGGAAATGTTAGTTACAATTCTTATATAAAATTACAAATACACACCAACCTAAAACACACATGAGGCCCAGTGTTGGTTATTATATTACTCAATTTTTTAAAAAATGTGCTTATAAAAGTGGTTAATAACTGTTTTCTAGGGGCTAGAGAGATGTCTCAGCAGTTAAGAGCACTGACTGCTCTTCCAGAGGTCCTGAGTTCAAATCCCAGCAACCACATGGTGGCTCACAACCATCCGTAATGAAATCTGCTGCCCTCTTCTGGTGTCTGAAGACAGCTACAGTGTACTTACATATAATAAATAAATATCTTTAAAAAGAATGTTTTCTAATTTCTCAGGGTATTCATAAAAAATGGCAAACTTTATGTTGAGTACACAATGGCCATATTTTCTAGAACACTACGTAGTAATTTCTGTAGTACAGCGTAGCATTCTGAAATTTCTTAAATAGTAAAAGCTACATATATCAATTATACAGAGCTTATTGCCTTGCATTTGGTTCCCAGCAAGACACAAGTGCACATAGCTGCTAAGTTTATGATAGCTGTTTCTGGACCTACATTCATCATCACATGTCAGACGGTGAATGCTGAATGCCATCTGGCTATCGAGAGCTAGCCGTCTCGGTCGCAGTTCTTACACTACTGCTAAGACGAGTACCATGAAAGCTAAGGGGAAGCTTTTATTCATGGTTTACAGTAAGCAGCTACCACTTTCAACAACTGAAGTGTGCCAGGCTCCTCAAACATGTGCACTTCATTCCTTCTGCCAAGAATCCCCCACACGAGCGTGTTAGGAGGAAAAACTAGAATTTAACCACAAGGAATATTCACTTTCATGTAAGAAAGAATAAAGCCTGTTCTGAGTCCCATTTGGCTGAGAAATATCAACATCCAAAAGAAAGCTCTGAAAACTCAGGGTAACTTTAACTCTCCACACTGAATTCAAAACGTCAGAAAAAGCCCTAATACTTACGAATTGTAATGTCTGTACTTTACAACTCACCTTATGGGGATGCTTGACATGAACACAAAATCCCAACTCCTTTAGCACCCTCCTCTCTGCCTTGATAACTTGATTTTTGGTGTTAATGTAGTTCTGATCAAGGATCAGGGGGCTTGGAGTCCTATAGTTTGTAAGAAATAAAATCAAAACTGTTTTGCACATCCAAAAAATTTTATTTGTGACATCTCCATTTTCCCTTCCAACCAACTATTGGCAACAGAAACCAGCTTTTTAAACTCCTGCTAACAAGTTAAAGCATTAATCTTATGCTGTCCAAGTTATGCTAACTATATTTAACTAGACAAAGCTTCTAAAACCTAACACAACTTAAAAAAAAAAAAAACCTAACACAACTTAAACTCACACACTCTTAGATCTACAACTCTCCTTTTGAACTTAAAACACAACTTCAATGAAGAGCATTATCGGCACAAACCTTATCAGCCTTCCAATGACAAGAATATACTTCTGAAAATATCAAGTTCTAACATGAACAAAGGTTTTTAACAATTGAATAAACCCTTTGCTAAATGTTTGGTCAAAATAAAAGCTAAAGAAAACAAAAGGTAGTTAGTTATTCTGACTTCCCTCTTGGTATAACATGCTATAAACAAATATTTCCAAGAATATTTAATTGCTTAATTAGCACCCCCTCTAAGTCAGCTCAATTGCCAAATGAAATCTCTAAAAATAGGTTAAAGAGTGAATTAGAGAACTTTGTTAATATAGTTCCTATGAGACTGATTTTAAGACCACAGAGAAGGAACAGACCCAGACCACATTAGAGACCTGTGAGGGATGCCCCCAGAGTTGTGGGGGAAGGAAGGGGTATCTAACCGGTTACTCATATATACAAAAAACAGAACCTCACTCAAAATCATCCTGTGTATAAGTTTCCTTTAAAAAAAAAAAAAAAAAAAAATGGAGTCTTGCTATGGAGCTCATCCTGAAGCCAGTCATGTGTCATGTCAGAGGCATGTAACCAGATCTGGCTTTTCCTACAATCTGCCAGTTTAGTAATTACAATGTTTTTTTGGATATACTCTTACCTCTAACCAGCAAGATGTATATTTTTATGAAATACTGTACAATAAATATATTGTCAGAGTAACATTGTAATGTTTTCTTAAATACTCATTTCATTTTCACCCAAGTTACCAAGTCTTATATACTCTTTTTTTGGGAGAATATAGTAGCAAATATACAACCTTTGAAAAAAATACAACAAAAAAACCAACCTATTTCATATCCACTTAAAAGTAATAAAACAATCTAACCTGCAATATTGAGCCTTGAGCAGTGGCTCACCTCATAATCCCAGCACTTTGCAGGGGTTGGGGTAGAGGGACTTGGAGATAAGAGTTCAAGGACATCCTCCACTCCATCAGGTGAGTTGAGACAAACCTGAATTAACTCAAGACTGAAAAAAATCTGAAATGAAGCACATTAACTACCTCCCTGGTAGCAGGCTATCAAGACTAAAACTCAGTTATGTTATATTTTTCTTGTTTTCACTTAAAAACAAGACCAGTTAATTATTCTGTAACTTACATTAAGCTATGGCAGAATTATCATAAACAATAACAAATGATGGAAAATTTTATTAAATTCAATTTCAATTACAGCTTCAAAAAGTGTAAGAAATGGACTGTTTTGAATCAACTTTCTCAGGATAGTTATAAACTGCACTTTTGGAGAAAAAGTGAATTTAACTTGAATGGGAGCAACCCATTTATGGAGAAAAACTCCAATGACACCAAGTTCATGATTTTTCAGGTTTTATATGCACTCTAGGAAATGTTGGAGACAAACCCAACACAGACTATTTAGAAGGATCCCCTTCAACTGGTATTGAGAGTCAAAGGGGCTCCAGAGTTTCATCTGTACAGAGCTTGGCTCTTAATTCCTAAAAGCCAGGCAGTAAACAGCACCACTAAAAATCCATATCCAAACAGTTCACAAAAACAGAGTTCTGTCTCACTTTTCTTCAAATGTTAAATTATGAAATTATTTTTCAATTGTAATAAAATTTGCAAACAGAACACTTGTTTCAAAACTATGGCTACCAACTGGTGCCAAATTTAAGGTAAGGATTCATCACTAATTCTGCTTAAAGTATCTACTACTACTACTTTGCCGTACGCACATTCCCCACCTCATCAGAATCTGCAAGAACCTATAAAGGTACATGTTTTGTTTACTCTCAGGAGTTAAGTGGGTTAGCACAAGGATCCTAAGTTACTGGACACCCCGTACTCCACTGTCAGAGCCTTAACTTCCAAACCTCTCATCAACTTTCAAACAGGCCGAGGAAACAATCCCATTTACAATCTTACTAACACTCAACCATCTAAGCTCTCACTCAGTCTTGCCACTACTAGCTCTGTAAATGCATAATCTCTTGTCTTCATTTTGTTCAGAATTTATTTTACCTCATTAATCAAGGCAGGCTCAATGAATACAAAATTATCAACTACCTTAACATTTTATACCATGATGAAACCCAGAAAAATATCTCCATAAATCAGGAAGTGAAGATTCTGAAAAAGCATTTGAAGCAGCAGCTTTTTATATTAGTATTTATATTAGTAAAGTTATCAATAAGGAATATCTTTAGCAACACAGTAAGTTGAATCAAGGCTTGCTAGAATTCTTCCCAATCAGGTAAACATCCTTGATCAACACAATGTAGAGGCGGCACTATGCACTAAGGGAGAAAAGCCTCGTGTATTCAGAGAACTCAGGAATAGGTAACTCTAGACTACCCAACTCCACCTGTGATAGGCTCTTTATTACCTGACTTTGCTCATTAACTTACTGGAAAACAAATTTCAGTCTTTAGGAAATGTTGGTCTCTGGTTATTAAGAATTTATATGATAGTTACTTTCTGTAGTATGCCTGAAACACATGAATTACATTTAGACCTGGGGGTGTTCAAGCATGGCTGGTCTCACTCATGGGTTACAAGGACTGATACTCTGAAAGTGGTTCAAGGAAGTATGCTATGAAACAGATGGCTAATACATAGACAAGATTGCTACTCAACATAAAAATTTCTAATGCTTACTTTTAAACAGGAACATTCTTTCAATGTCAACAAACTGAAGGTTTTATGCATTGAAAACAGCATAAACAGTCACCAATGAAAGTAGTTAAATCTTACAAGTTTATCTTCTTGTAACAGAAACCTTAACTTCTTTCTTTAAAGAGAAGACTGGGAACATTACATAGAAACAGCAAATTTTATCTGTAAACTGCAGATATAAATAGCTTTAACTTTCCTTTGAATTCAGCTATTCTAAAGAATTACTAAAATATAAAAAACTAATGGAAGATAAGTCAATTATCTCAAACCGAGGACTGAATTTTTTTTTTCTTCAAACACTTGATTGTACTATCTACATGTAGCAGCCATGATTAGAAACAACAACTTTAAGGCTACATCAATGTACCCCTTGTAATTGTCAAGGCCATAAAATAACCTAGTCAATTTGCACAAACTGGACTAAAATTCAAGACAAACCAATAGGAGTATCAGAGTATAACATTTATGAATACTTTCTAACCATGCCCTATGGGGGGAAAAAAGGGAAAGAAAAAAAAATAAAGAAATAAAACCCCACCACCCTTTAAAGCTATAGTTTCAATAACTTGGACAGCAAAGACAAAAGCTTCTAACAAGAAACAGGAGTTTTTTTGTTTTGTTTGTTTTTCTCTAAACGGTTCACCAGTGGCCAACCTGTTAGTCCCCGATTCCAGTGACCTATTCTCAGAACACTGGCTTCTCCTTGGGGATTTCGATACTTCACTCACTGTTGCCATGACGACAGCTTCATCTCTATGTACCACTCCACATCACCCAGGCTTTGGTAAATGTAGCTGGTCGCTGTATAGTCGGTTGCAAGGGAAAAAAGAGTTGAAGTTAATAACATATACAAGTTACATGTCTGAGTAAACTTGTAATATGCATAGAAACACTTATATCCTGCTTTTAAAAGGGGGGGCTTCCATGCAATTAACTTCTTTAAGAATTTCATGCTATAATCAAACTTGAAACATTGAAACAAAATCAATTCTCTTTAATGATGATCAAAAATGAAGTTATATCCAATACAAGTCAGTCTGATTGAATTATTTTAAATTTTGAAGTTTTATAAAGAGATGATCCTATTCTGACACCTAGGAAGAAAGAAGCCCCACAACACCAAAAGACCATGTGATTATAGTCGGCTCAACAACTCAGATACTATTAGAAAATGTTCCCGTAAAGCAGAGACCTTTCACTAAAAAAGAAGAATTCTGAATTTCAGTGTTTTGTAAAAACACCCTGGAAAAAAAAATCAGCCATGTAATCTAAAATACAAGTATAAACTCAGAACATACTAAACACCAGTTTGAAATTCCCCCATTTCTCAACTTTCTTCACAAAGAACTAAAAATGTTCTCAAACAGAAGAAATTGTATCTGGGTACATACTTAGAAAAGATGGGGCCGAATAGTATAGAGAAAAAAATGCTATAAAAAATTGACTGTGATACCCATTTCAAACTCACATTACTATCTGCTTACCGGGCTACTTCCACAACCACCACCTTACAGCTTCCACAATAAAGACTCCCTATGCTCCATACTCAGTAGGGCTAAGTAGCACCCAACTCCCAGAACAACTTATCTTGTCATGGCTAACTTCCTTCCAAGCCCACAGCTCTTTGGAAACTAATCTACACCATGAAGATCCGTCAGCTGTCCTACCTCACCTGCAGAGCAGGGAGCACTGCCACAAACTCTGGTACTGCCCTATAGGCCCACATAAAGTTACCAGGTTATCACTACACCTGAGGTAGTTTCCGACTCTGTATTTTCTTACAAGAATGAATAAAGAGCTCTATCTGAAGGCAACTCAATCGATGAGTTATTTTTCTAAGGAACTCACTGAGACTCTATCTGACCAACACAGAATACCTGTTCAATCCCTTTGACTTCAAACTTTATCATCCTCCAGTCCTTTCAGATCCGGGGTTATGCGATATAGCGTAGTTCAATGTTGAGAAGTACTCTAACAAAAGCCAACCTCAATTGATGAAGAAACTGGGGCTCCAAGCAGAAAAACAACCTACACGGAACTTTGCCACAATATTAACTTGAACTACAGGGCTTACATGTCCAGCCTTCAGTTTTCCAGAGAGGGGAGGGGAAACACAACTTACAGAATACACTCCCAGCTGAGCCAACTGTACTCCCTCTCTTGCTTAATCTTAAGCCAAGGGACTGGCTTCACAGCACTCTAGGATTGTCCACAATGCAACTGCCTCTACAAACTTCAGATAGCTGGTTAATGGAGTGGATTTTAAAGTTTCAATGTTCCTAAATGAATTTCAGCACCTAATGTCAGCTTTCTTTTGCATCCATACTGACTTGAGGGCGGGGAGAAGATGTTTTGACTCGATGATTGGTGCACAGTACAGCAAGAGATACTATGTTCAACAGGCCAAGCTTACCTTTTTCCTCTTAACTGGCGGAGGTGGTGGAATACATTAATCACATCTCTTATTCTTCTTGGCGCTTCTTCGATTTTTGACGCAAGATTAATACAGGCCATAGCAACAATCTGAAAGAACCCAGATAAAAATTAAAGTGAAGTTAAACTGGAAACGGTTTAACAAAGTCTAACAAACCTTATTTTGTTTTGTGTTTAGAAATAAGGCTTCTCTGTGGAGCCCTGGCTGTCCAGAAACTCGATCTGTACATCAAGCTGGCCCTTGAACTCAGAGATCTGCCTGCCCAAGGGTGTGGGTCACTGAGGACCGGCATAACTTACTCTTAAAAATAAATAAATAAATAAATAAATAAGTAAATAGAACCCTCTAGGATACAACGGGGCTTTTGGCGAAATACAATCGAAGCTGACATTTTTAGACTTTTAGGCTTACGTTTTATTGCTCAACTGCTCTTAATTTTGGGTCAGAATCAAGCTAACTCTTACAAAGAGTTGTGCAATGGCCTGAAAACGTAGTTCTCGGTTAACATGAGCACGTGAACTGGGGATCCATTTTCTAGATCTTGACACACCGCTCTACGGGCCCGGTCGTTTCCTTCTGGGTGGGAAGGAGGTACAAAGGCCTAAGCTAACCACTCCCTTTCTGGAAAAGCTGGTTCCTACCCCGCTCCTTCCCCGCTTCCGGATGCAGAAGAAATTCCCCCTTCTCGTCCGCCTCCGCCGCGCTTACCTCGAAACTGTGTTTGACGAACGACTTGGAGTAGAAGAACCGATGGAACAGCACCTGCCCCGTAGCCATCGCCACCTGCAGACGAGAGAGGAGAACGGAAGCGCCGGGGTCAGGCGGGGCCCGCACCAGGCGCCGCCGCCATTTTGTGCGGCCGCTCGCTTCCCTTCCCCCGCCCGGGGCCGCGCGGCGCCGCCGGCCCCCGCATCCCCACCCTCGCCCGCCCGCCCGCCCGAGCTCCCGCCGCCGCCGCCTCCGCCGCCCGCCGCCCGGCGCCCGGCGCAGGCTCCGGGGAAACCCGGCCGCGGCGGAGAGGCCCGCAACCAGCCCGGAGGCTCTCACCTGCGGCAGCCGGAGGAGGATGCCGGCGGCCTGGATGAGCTCGCAGCCCAAGATGCGCAGGTCGGTCTCGCTGGGCAGGTCGAGGCCGTCCTGCATGGACGGGGTAGGCGAGAGCCGTTCCTCCGGGATCAGCGAGTGGTCGATGGTGAGCGACACCTCCGAATACAGGCGGTCGCCGATCAGGATCCCTCCGGTCGTCGTCGTCGTCGTGGTGGTCGTGCCGGAGCTGGAGCCGCCCGCGCTCGGGGCGGCGGACGAGGCGGCGGCGGCAGCGGCGGCGGCGGCGGCGGCAGCGGTCGAGGTCGGGTGAGGCCCGGACGCCATAGTTGCAGCGAGCTCCACGCACGGCCGACGCAGCCGGAACCCAAAGCGAGACTAACCAGCGTCCTCGGCGCGACGGATCTTCCCGTGACCGCCGGCTTCCAGGCCGCCGCACGCAGCGTGCGCTTCCGCCCTGACGTCACCACGCCGGCACCCGCCCTGCTCTGCCCCACCCCACCCCACCCGCGGCGCGCGCCAACGAGTTCCTCCGCGCTTGGGTCGGTGGCCCGGGGCGGAGGGGTCGGGATAGGCAGGGCAGAGAGGGGTGCTGGTGGCTCAGGGCTGGTAATAGCTTTAGGCACCGGATAATCCGGAATCTGGCCTGCTGAGTCGTCCCCGGACACCCTTGCGCGGTCTGCGCCTTGGGGACAGTCCGGCGGTCGGCGACACCGGAGTGTAACAAAGTGACTCTGAACCCGGCAGCTTCACCGTTTGAGCGCCTGGGGTTTCCGGAAAGCTCCGAGCGCGCGTGGGTGTCGGGGTGTAGCCTAGAAAGGCATGCCTGGCTGGCCCTGACCTCACTTCGCCGGGTTTACAGTAATCTGGAAAATCCCTAGTTCCAAAAATAGGTTTAGGGCGAGGACAATACACGGGCGATTTCATTGCGCTGGGGAGTCTCGTCTTAAATGGTTTCTGTCAGAGGGGAGGGAAAGTAACTATCCCTGTGTCAACGAAGAGAAAAACACAGCTCTCATCTTACACGGAGTTTGGGATAACCTAAATCTGTGTTCCAGGACCATGGTCAATCAAAATGGCTCCAGGATAGACCCATCTTTTATTCCCTTTAAGATGAGAGCTGTGGTTTTCACGTCCACTCTAAAAGTCCCAAAAGCTGAGGTCGACCGTGAAACAATTGATCCTTCTGCCTCTGGCCTCCCATGATCTTTTTATTCCAGCTTAATCCTCTGAGATATCCTTTAGGGAGAAAGAAAAATCTCCTGACTCAGTACAAAGGCTTGAGATTGTTGTTTTGATAAAGCTTACTTTCCTGATGAAAAGTGCCTTGACCTTGGACCTATAAAGAGCTCTGAGAATTTGGATACATCTTAGTATTTGTCAGTGATGTCACCAAAGCAAGGTATTTTCACAGCTCATTTTTACTGAGTGTGTTGGGACGGGCACTCTGGAGACAAAGATAGGTGGATCTCAGAGTAGAGGGTCAGACTGATTCCAAGCCAGTCAGAGCTATATAATAAGATCTTCAAAAGGAAACAAAACCTCTTAAAACAAAGCAAAAAACCCTATATAGAGCAGGAAGTGGTGGCACAAGCCTTTAATCCCAGTACTCAACAAAAACCTCAAAAACAAAGTTTATGATTGTGATAGCTTTTTGTCACCGACAGATTACCTAGAAAGTCCACAATGAGGATTTATTTTGGTTTATGGTCTCTGGGGTTTCAGGCTACAGTCATGTGGCCCTTACCTGTAGGACTGTGTAGGCAGAACTTTATGGTGTGAGAACTTGGTAAAAACAAATCCCTTGCCACTAGCAAAGAGAACAGGGAATATATCCAGGGATCTTCCTCCTCAAGTAGGTTGCCACCTCCTAAGTTTTGTCCAGCTATGACCTCATTGTTGGATTAACCCATTTATGAGGTATGCACCTTTGTGATTAAATCACCTCAGTGCCACTAGCTAAGGACAGGCTCTTCACAGGATCTGTGTGGCAGGCATTTCATATCCAAACTTTCTGTGAAAGTACTGGAGACACAAGTCCAGGGGAGAGGTATGTCGGGACAAAACTTTTCCTAGTGAGACACTACAGACACATCAAGTATTCACCTCAGATAGGGAACCTACCACAGACCAAAGTATGGATACCGCCAGAGTGAAAACTTGGTGACCCAATGAGCTTTATGAGGGCTACTACAGGAATGTGGGTGAGGAGCAAAAATGATTTGGATAGCTGCACCACCAGTGTGCAATTCTAGGCATATTTTAGGTACAGCACAATTTAGTGAAAACTTTCTTGGTGATGATTAACTCAATCCCATGTGGACAATAAAGTTTAAAGTGTGACTTCCTCAAAAAAACTTTGTAAAGAACACGTGACATCTTCCATAAAGATGGGTTCTGTAGATTGACTACATGAGACACCTTCCATAATGATCAATTCTGTAGGTGGCATGCGCATGATAAGGGTCTGGAGAAAAGCTGATGTGGTCGTGGCCACACAGCAGAAAAGGTCCCCAGGCTATTAGTCACATCTGCTCCTAGCCTTCTGGGTGGATAGCAGGTTATACACCCCTTCCTTTGAAGGAGCAACCCTGTGTTTAACATTGCTGGCTCCTACCTGGGAGTGGTGGTACACACCTTTAGTCCTGGCCCTTGGGAGGCAGAGGCAGGTGGATCTCTAAGTTTGAGGGTAGCCAGGACAGCCAGAGCTACACAGAGAAACCCTGTCTTGAAAAACAAAACATTCTTGGTTCCCCTGTTGCTTGCCTGTTGAGCACAAGGACTTTCGTTCCCCCCACAGGAAGAGATGGCTGAACATGTTATAAATACTTGCTCCTCTCTATGTCACCAAACTACCGTTACTATTTCTCTTTTCAAAATTGGCCATGACTAATCCAGAAGATGGGAGGTAATGGGCTAATGCCCGGACTCTACGAGGGTTTTGCTCATTAAGTAACTCATATTCTTTCTGTGATATAATCTAAGCTTGGAAAAACCATTGCATTATTTGTAAGTTATTTTGGAGAAAATTTTGTTTCCAAATTACTATCCACTTCCAAAACAGCCACATTAAAATGTGGAAAGACAAGGCTTGTTTAGAATTACCAAGAATTCAGGGAAGAGTAAAGACGCATGTTATTCATAGAAAAGCATTAGTGGAGATGAATCCAGTCAAGTGAGGCTGTTGGGAGGCAAATGACTGCATTGAATATGTGAAATGTGTACATACACACATAATATTCTACTGTTATTACTATTATTATTTATTATGGTGGCCCAGGTTGGCATGAATTCATTGCAGCCATCTTGTGTTAGCTTCCCAAGTGCTGGTATTACAGACCCGAGCCACCACACCCAGCCTTGTTTATCTTTATAGGCAGGGATCCTACTAGTTCAACCTGAGTTCTTTGTGTCTGAAAGGAAACTTAGTGAAAGTAAAGTTAGTTTCTACTGCTTTAAGATGTGGGAAGCCGCATTCGCCATTACAAGATGGCACCTGAGCCCAAAGGGCTTGTCAGGCCAACTAAATGACAACTGTTGTGCACATGCTCAAACAGCACAGGTGATGAGTCACAACTCAAGCCCGGAGCATGCAAATGAGGGTATATAGTGAGCACCAATCATGGAGTGACACATCCTTCTTAGGCCTATTTAAACAGCACCAGTTTTCAGGCCGGGGGTCTTTTCGCTTCAGCAATCAAACCTGTTATAAACGTCTGCAGAAGAATCCTGTTGTGGCGCATCTTTCTTGCTGGCAAGTCAGGCGATTGTGACATTAAGACAGGTGGAATTCAGATGATACCAGAAAGACTAATTAATGGCTTTCTTGAGGTACTAAAGTATCATATTCCCTGTGCTTAAACTGTTCTCATGTCATTCGATGGCAAGTGTGTCTTTTGGTTATCATTTAAACATCAGTTTTTAAGTTCTGAAACCAAAATTACTATTTTTATTTCTTTAGTAATATTCATTCACTATTTTACTACAGGAATTTAATAACACACCACAAAAATCGAGCCTAAAATCAAATGAAATTAAGCTCCAGAAGAAGGACTTCTGGGGCTGGAGAGATGGCTCAGTGGTTAAGAACACCGACTGCTCCTCCAGAGGTCCTGAGTTCAAATCCCAGCAACCACATGGTGGCTCACAACTATCTATAATGAGATCTGTTGCCCTCTTCTGGTGTGTGACAGTTTAGGACATGCCATATGTTTCAAACAACCATTCAATCTTTTTCAAACTGACCAACCCTAAAGTAGGGGTCGGAAGACCCTTCAGAGGCTTTAAAACCCCCATACCCCAAGAAGAGATTTCATTTTCAGAATATCGTCCTCTGATTTGCAGAAGATTTTTTTTCCTCTGTGTGTTTGCTACCTGGGTGTGCCCCTCACCCTCAATAAACACCTTCCTTTGACTCAGTTTGTGGTACTTGAGACTTCCTGTTGTATCTTGATGCCTCAGGGTTTTCTTGCTTTTAATTCTTTAAACTGGCAGAGAAAACCCAGTCAAGACCCCTAGCCTATATTATTTCTAGACTGTATGAATATGAAGTTTATTCCACAGTCTTCTCTTTGTAGTATTCTGTAGCATAGCTGTTGGGGTTCCACATTTGCTCTATTCTGTGTCCCTATAGTAAGTAAGTAGTCCATGACCTCCACTCCAACTGGAGGCCTGCTGGAATTGCTACTTGCCCTCTGGAGGAGGCAACAACTCCAAAACATAGGGAGAAGTGTTGGGGTCTGAGCACAGACAGGCTATGGGGCAGTTTTGGAGGTATATCTATAAATTGATGTGTGTGCACAAGAGGTAAGGCATCTGGTCTTGATAAGCTGCCAAGCCATTGATTCCACCAAGCTGTTTTTAGAGCTAGATTAGAATTAACACCATTCAGTCCAAGTGTTTGTTTTTGACACAGGAAGCCAAAGGCAAAGAGAAAGTTGCAAATGGTAATAGTAAATATTGGCTGATTGAACAATTGGCAAACCAGCTGTTGAGTTTGTCCACTCCTGGTGGCATTTAACGTTAGAAATTAGCCATCTAGTTTGGATTTTGGTCAGTTCATGAGTAAGAAGACAGCTTCAGGGCATGACCACATCAGGAAGTCTGGCCTCGGTGACACTTTGGTTTTAGCCTAGTGAGGTTTGGAGACCTAACCCCTAGACAGTAGGCAAATGGTATTCCTTTGATCTCCTATGTGGTGGCCATTTGTTACTACAGCCCCAGGACACATGGTGACCTTCAGTTCTGCAAACAAAGATAAAACTTCACTAGCATCTCTGTCCCAAGGGCCCTAAAGGAGAAAAGCCACAGTAATCAAGTTTTTTATGCTGTTGGATATGGACTACCAGCCTGAAGCCAGACATCTCTAAAATGAGAAATAAAGGTCAGTTGTCACTTAATTCTGAGTGACACAACCAGTGAAGGTCAGTCACACATGCAGAGAAAAGCAGACTGAATGAACGCCTGCAGAGTGGAGAAGGGAACCACCACCTGCGTAGCATACCCGTAGCTTAAATGAGGGTAAGTTAGCGACCCTGACATTTAAACTAGTCCAACTTCGTACAGTGCTGAGATGCTCCACTTGTTCCGTAGTTACTCACTTGGGTTTAAGGCAATGTCGTATGAAACTGTCAAACATAAGAATTTTGCTAGAAAGCTGTTTCATATGAAACTGAATACTTACTCTTAATATTCCATCAGTACCTGTAATCATTGTCTAAAACCTGTTAACAGACTTGGAATGTACATCGATGGTAGAATACATGCCTAGCTGGGAAACTGCAAGCCACTCTGTAGATGCACGTGGCTTCTGATGTTTATGCCTTGTTCAAACCAGCTGTGAATCAAGATATCTTGAGTAAATTAGATGGAATGGGTCTTTTAGTGGTGTCTGGGAAGCCCGAGGCTGAGAACCTGGTACCTAAGACTGCCCCTTGTCCATCATCCGCCAAGCTGGGGTACATGGCTTCCCACAGCCACACACCCACCCAGAGCACCGGAACTCTGGCGGGACTCGGGTTTTCCCCCACTCCCTTTATTCCCCTGGCACCCACTGTCCTGCAGTACACAAGTTGTTTGTGTTTGGGGGAAAGGGTCATCATATGTAGACTAGTCTGGTCTCTAACTCAAGGTCCTTAGCTTTCAAGTCTTAGCTTTCAAGTGCTAAAACGACAGGCATATTTCACTACACCTGGTTCCAATATATCTGACATACTTGGCCAAGGCTTTGTAAAGAAAGTTTGAAGGACCTTTGACACACATTAGTAGGTGAACAAAAGGAAGGGCTGGGGCTGGAGAGATGGTTCAGCAATGGAAGAGTGCTGTAGTCGCTATTCCTGGTTGTCAACTTGACTATATTTGAAATGAACTACAATCCAGAATTGGAAGGCTCACCAGTGAACCTAATCTGGAGACTGGGAGATAGACGTTTCTGATCTGGATCTTGGTATGGAGATCTTGAGACACAGTGGTGATTGAATCCAGAAGATTAAGACAGGGAGATCTCCGAGTCCAAGGTCATCTGGGATTAAAGGTGTGGTGGCACACACCTTTAATCTGGGCTACACCTTCTGCTGGGGACCATATAAGGACATTGGAAGAAGGGAATCTGGCTCTCGCTCTTTCGCCTGCTTGCCTTGTGGGACTCAGCAACTGCTAGATCCTTGGACTTCCATTCACAGCTACTACTGAACCATTGTTGGGATTTGGACTGCAGACTGTAAGTCATCAATAAATTCCTTTACTATATAGAGACTATCTGTAAGTTCTGTGACTCTAGAGAACCCTGACTAATACAAGTGCTTACTGTTCTCACAGAGGACCTGAGTTCCATTCCCACTGCCCACTGCCAAAAGATCTGATGCCCTCTTCTGGCCTCTCTAGGCTCCTGCCCACATGTGCTGTATATAAATTTAAGCAAGCATATACACAAACATTAAAATAGAAAAGTAGGGGCTGGAGAGATGACTCAGTGGTTTAGAGCACCGACTGCTCTTCCAGATGGTCCTGAGATCAATTCCCAGCAACCACATGGTGCCTCACAACCATCTGTAATGGGATCAGATGCCCTCTTCTGGTTTGTGTGAAGACAGCTACAGTGTATGTACATATATTTAAAAATAAATAGAAAAGTAATAAAATGAATTTCCATGTAGGTATATAATCACCCTCTTTACACGAGATTAGATTATACCCTGAGTAGGAACAGAAGCGTAGCTTGTTGGTAAGAACAGGCACAAACTAGAATAGCTGAGGTGTGGCTTCAGTCTTCAGAACAACAGCAAAACCAATATTCTGGGATGGAGGTGGCAGAGAAGAAGGCATTCATGGTTTTCTGTGTATACTTTATGCAAGTCTTAAACTTCCCCAGCAACCACATGTGAAGGAACAATTCTTGCAACCTAGTATGAAGGATAATAAAATCTTATAAAGATAATTGCTAGTCACATGAAACTCTGAGATAAAAATGCAAGCCTAAAATATCATTAGCCTAAACAGAAATATTCGGTCGACATGACATTGTTCATGTAAAACACAACTCCAAACTCAAAAGTTGTTAAGAGATAGTTTATTCTGAGCCAAACATGAGTGTCTATGACCCACACTGGCTAGTTTTATGTCAACTTGACACAAACTATAGTTTTATGTCCCCGAGAGGAGGGAACCTCAGTTGAGAGGATGTCTCCATAAAGTCTGGCTGTAGGTAAACCTGTAAGGCATTTTCTTAATTAGTATTTGATAGGGGAGAGCCCAGCCATTGTAGATCGAGTCACCCTTGGACTGGTGGTCCCAGGTTCTGTAAAAACTACACTGTACAAGCCTGTAGAGCAAGCCAGTAAGCAGCACTGCTCCATGGCCTCAGTATCATCTTCTGCCTCCAGGTTCTCCCCAATTTGAGTTTCTGCTTTAGCTTCCCTCAGTTGACTGACTCAGGCTATTTAAGCCAAACAAACCTCCCTTTCTTCCTCAAGTTGCTTTTGGTCATGGTGTCTCATCATAGAGATTATAATCCTAAAACATCCAAGAACACAGATTCATGTATGTTCCACCATGGGAGCTGATGATAATGGTTACAAAACAAAGTCATAAATGCATTGACCAAATGCATTCTTGGGGAGGGCAGGTAGGTGTGTTGCATTCTAAATGGAAAAACTGTTACAGGATGCAGATACTCTGGGACGACTGACATTCTTATCTTTAGAATGTTAGAAGTTAGTGGCTTGCTAAGAATACACTTTTAAAGTTTTACTTGATTGTCAAAAGGATGTCAGGCCGGGCGCTGGAGATAGGTGGCTCTCTTAGGGTTACCTTTGCTATCTTGAAACACCATGCCCAAAAGCATGTTGGGGGAGGAAAGGGTTTATTTTACCCACACATCCTCATTACTCATCATTAAAAGTGAGGGCAGGAACCTGGAGGCAGGAACAGATACAGAGACCATCAAGAAGAGCAACTTACTGGCTCACTCCTCATGGCTTGCTCAGTCTGCTTCCTTACAGAACTCAGGACCACCAACCCAGGAACAGCACCACCCACGATGGGCCCTCCCCCATCAATCACTAATTAAGAAAATACCTTACAGGTTTACCTACAGCCAGACTTTATGGAGACATCCTCTCAACTGAGGTTCCCTCCTCTCGGGGACATAAAACTATAGTTTGTGTCAAGTTGACATAAAACTAGCCAGTGTGGGTCATAGACACTCATGTTTTGCTCAGAATAAACTATCTCTTAACAACTTTTGAGTTTGGAGTTGTGTTTTACATGAACAATGTCATGTCGACCGAATATTTCTGTTCAGGCTGATGATACTTTAGGCTTGCATTTTTATCTCGAAGTTTATTGACCACATACCCCAAGACTAATTGATCAGGGTCACAGTATAGACCCAGGAGCTAAGACTGGGCCTCAAAAATTTCTCAGGGCCAGATTATATAGGAAACAGCAGCAGCAGCAGCAACAACAACAACAACAAAACAGAAAAACACACAATGAGCTCATGTGCAGATGCAGGAAGTGCTTCCCAGTGGTCATCTCTGACTCAAGATATTTTGGCTACCTAGACAGAACAGGTTTTTTTTGTTTGTTTGTTTTTCTAGACAGGGTTTCTCTGTGTAGCCCTGGCTGTCTTGGAACTCACTCTGTAGACCAGGCTGTCCTAGAACTTAGAGATCTGCCTGCCTCTGCCTCCCAAGTGCTGGGATTAAAGGTGTGCTCCACCACTGCCCGGCAACAGAACAGTTTTAACTGACATTTATTCTGCTTGGTTCTAAACAGAGTTTATGGTTGTGGAATTACTTAAAATTAACAAACTTCAGACTTTACAGAACATAACAAGGTATATGGTCAGTATGACCCTGTTGTGGGTCAAACTATTTTTCTGCATCACTGACTGGCAGGAACAAAATGGCTACAGCTATGCTATTGAAGAAGGCTCCACACTACCTGTACATGGGCTCCAGGACAGAACCAGAAAATTAGGTATTCATGGCAAATACTTTTACCCACTGAATCATCTCTCCAGCCCAGGCTTCCTTTTATGAATATGCATTTGACACAAGCAGTATTTCCCTGAAGAAATGAGAGGAAGCAGGCAGTGGTGTTTCGCACCCTTAGCCCCAGTTCTTGGGAGGCAGATTAGATTCATGTGAGTTCAAGGCCAGCCTGGTCTACAGACTGATTTCCAGGACAGTCTGGGCTACACAGAGAAACCCTGTCTTGAAAAATTAAACAAAAATGGGGGGAGGGAACCCAAAAAAGAAATAATAATTAGGATGTTTGAAGTTTTTTTTTTAAGCTTTATTTATTTATTTATTTATTTATTATAAGTACACTGTAGCTTTCTTCAGATACACCAGAAGAGGGNATCGGATCTCATTACAGATGGTTGTGAGCCATCATGTGGTTTCTGGGATTTGAACTCAGGACCTCTGGAAGAGCAGTCAGTGCTCTTAACCGCTGAGCCATCTCACCAGCCCTGAAGTTTTTTGTTTTGTTTTTATTTTTTAATATCTTCATTTTCTTACTGGAAACAAAAACTCTGGAAATCTAATGAACATTATAATTTTGAACATTTAAACATAAAACCAGAAATAATGAACTCTTCGATGATGTAGTTATTTAAACACAATTCCCTATGCATCATTTCACTTTAGAGCAGTGTTGACATCTGCCCACCCCTAGAGTAGCTGTAGCCATTTTGTTCCATGTCTATCAGCTATTTCATATTGTTGCTGTAATATGCCTATCAGTCATTGATGCAGAAGACTAACTTGACTCAGAGCAAGGTTTTGCTGGCACATCGCCTGTTATGTTTAGGATGTTCTTTATGACTTTTGTTAATTTTAAGAAATTCCACAAAGCTTCACATAGGACCCATCAAATCCAAGGTGAATATGAACTGTTCTGTCTAAAACAGCTTGAGTCAGAGCTGACCACTGGGCAACTTCCTGCACCTGTGTATGAACTCACTGTGGGTTTTGCGATATTTTCCTTTGTAAGCCTGAGAACCACAATTAGGTTCCTGATCCCTTTTTGTGTTCCTGATCTGATCAGTATTGGGATGTGGGTTCAATAAACTATCCTTGATTAACTGAGATTGGTGTTCTTATGTTTTTTTTTTTTTTTTTTTTTTTTTTGTGGCAATTCCTGAGCCCCAACAAGGAGTCCCCTAGTTTATTGTGTTATTTTGCTAACTTTTATGAGTACATGGAAAAATCCATTTTTAATGTATCTGGAGTGCTATCAATTTGGATTTGGTTGATTGTTTCCCTATTATTAGATTTAGGTTAAACATTTTTTCCAGGACTACTCCAAAGATGCATACATTGTTTCCATCAGGAGGCAAGATACTATTGTGTTAATTTGGCTATACTGGAACTCTCCACCAAGCTGCCTTGAACTTAGAGATCTGCCTGCTTCTGCCTCCCAAACGTTGGGATTAAAGTTGTGGGCCACCGCCGCCTGGCTCAACTCCAGTCTTCACATTTGCAGAGCAGGCAGTTTAACCCGCTGAGCCATCTCACCAGGCTGGTACCTTTACATCGTCAAAATAAACTACTTATGGCATGATTTTTTTGATATTACATAGCCTCTGTGTGTGTGTGTGTGTGTGTGTGTGTGTGGCAGGGCATGTCATGAGAGTGGAGGTCGGAGGACAGCATGTGGGACTTTGTTCTCCCACATGGGATATAGGATCTGATAGTTTCCCCACTGAAAGACAAGACTTCCTGGCTTCCCTTGTGGATTAAGGACGCCATTTCTAGTCCTGGAAGGAATTTTGGCCATTGGCACATGTGGGTGACAAAAGTGTTCCTTTACCATGAATGGACATAGTTCCACCTAAGGTCAGACCAAGCCTCATTTCTAGATTCTCTGTGGACTGTATAATTTATTCTTCATGAGAGGATTTAGGGCAATGGTTCTCAACCTGTGGGTTGAGACCCCTTCAGAGTTGCCTAAAACCATCAGAAAATAGAGATATTTACATTATAATTTATGACAGCAGCTAACTTACAGTATAATGTAGCAATGGAAATAATTTTATAGGGGGGGTCACCACAACATGAAGAATGTAATCAAGGATTGCAGCATTAGGAAGGTTGAGGAACCACTGATTTAGATCAAGATTCTCTCTAACCTGGGTTCAAAGCACAACCTGGTGCTTTGAGAATATAATCTAGCCTCTACAAAGGCCTGCACTTACCTTGAAGCCTACAAGGACTATCTTTTCTAAAAATTCCCAAAGTCTCTAAACAACTGATCTAGTTAAGAGATACGCTTAATTGCTGCATGTGTTGATCTAGAGATCTGTCCATCAAAGAACAGAGTGGGGTTGGCTTCTTTACTCTTCCTTAATTAGCCCATGTTACATGTAAATTATTTATTACAGATTTGACATGCTGACTCCTTTCATCTTTCCTCTGTTGGTTGAGCGTATGGAATGAGAATGTAGAAATTCTTAAAAGATCCTGTTAATAGGGTGAATTAAAAAAAATTTGGTTGTTCAGTTTTAACTTTGCAAAATAAAAGATTTACTTTTGACATGGCAGTCTCTGACTTGGGTAGTAACATAGGTTGTTTCTAAAATGTTTTTCCTGATTCTCACCCCAAATTCTTTTTTTCTTTCTTTCTTTCTTTCTTTCTTTTTTTTTTTTTTTTTGTGACAGCAACTAGGTTAACATTGCAGCTTGGGAAGGTCTGTGACATCACACTGAACAGTACTCATTTTGTAACTAAAGGAAAGGATTTTCTGAAAACACATCAGAGGGAGCTTTGCAAGACCTTGGAGTTGGACTTTAATGTAAACACTGTAACATTGACCTCACTGGAGAGGAAAGTCTTTCATTGGTGATGGCTATTTTGTTTCTTTCTAGTGGCATACACACTACAGAAGCAGATGTTTCTCATCTGCTGCACCTCCAAACCATCACAAACAAGATTTTTTTTCCCCCACCAGTCAATAAACAATTAGAGGTATTTACATCCCTAAGCTTCTCAACTACTTTAGAACTGAGTACATTGGAATAGGCACAAAATTGCTTTTTGTAGTTCACAATGTTTTCATGTGTATGTTTGGATTCTCAGAAGCAACGAAGTTTCTAGGTACAGTGTTTCTGGGGATCAGCGGAGTGCTAGCTGGATTACTATTTTGTACTTAGATATAAGGACAGTTTACACCTAAATTTTAGGATTTCAGTCGAGTGGTGACGGCACAAGCCTTTAATCCCAGCACTTGGGAGACAGAGGCATGCTAGATCTCTGAGTTCCAGCCAGCCTGGTCTACAGAGCGAGTTCCAGGGCATCCAGAAATAGAAACACCCTGTCTTGAAAAAAAAAAAAAAAAAATATATATATATATATATATATATATATATATATATATATATATATAATTGTAGGTACTGTAGTGACTCGTTTATAATGCCAATTTTACTATAGGGAGTCAGCCTGGGTCTACTTTAAACTTAAAATCTCGAAACCTAGACGTCAGCCTATAGTATTGGTAAAGCATGCTATTTTCTAGTGTGTTGTATGGGATTTGCGGACACTCAGTCCCCACGTGGACTGTGGGAGAGAAAGCTGTTTCTGCTCTCCATTAAAGCGTTTGGAAACATTCAAAATGCCAAGGCCATGACATCACATGTTCTTTATCTTCTTGATAGGAAAGCTGGTAAATGTTCTGGGGCAAGTGAACTTTGTAAACAGGCATTACTAAGATATTAACAAGGTTTACGGGAACCTGGTAAGACCTTCGTCACCACAACTCGATAGGACTCTGGAGAGATCAGGACTGGACAGCCGCACTGTGCCCCAGGGAACCGGGGGAGGCAGGGCAACTCCTTTTCCCCCTCTACCCAACTCGCTGACCACGTGGTACCGCGGAGCTCCAGACAAGCGACGTTAGTGTCCCCTGCCCCAGCTAGGAAAAGCCGCGGCTTTTCCGCCCGAGAGCATACGCTGGGACTAGCAGGTTCTCGCTGGACCCCATCCAGCCTCGAGGAGGGTCCACTGACCAGTTTCTGGGAAAGCCACCAGGGATCCGCGCTGGGTGGGGGAGAGGGCCCCAGCAGACCGGAAGTGCACAAGCCGGAAGCGGTCAGCAAGCCCCGCCCGCCCGCTCGGCGCCTCCTCCCATCCTGTGGGCGTGTCTAACTCGCTCGCTGGCTTCTGTCCTTGCGAGCGCTGACGCTGCTCCTCTTTTGGTCCCCGCAGCGCCATCCTCCTGTGACGCCAACAGCGGAGTCCTTAGCCAGTCTGGCCAGCTGCTTCTCCTGTGCCTTGGCCTACAAACATTTAAATTGAACATTTTTTGGAGTTTCTTCAAACTTTAAATGTACCCACTTCTTGTGTGAAACTTATTAATCCCCTCCCAAGCTGGGGACTTCCGTCAAAAGGAAGCAACAACAAAATAGGTCAATTAGATGTATTTGGAAACTTAGAGCTGTATTTATGCCTTCCTTCTAAACTGGATAGAGCTTGCAGGCTTTCTGTAAGAAGGCTGGGATAAGACACCTTAGTCTAGCCTGAAGAGATTAATGTAATTTTTAATTTTCCTTTGGATTATCCTATCCAAGTATTGCGTCTTGAAAGGCTGGACATGAAAAGCAGCTGAAGTTTTAGAGAATAGTTAATTGTCATAAAAGGCCAGAAGGCTAATTTAAGTGAACAAAAGCCACAGCCTTCAGGCTCTGGCCGCCTTGAATAAGGCGCCTTTAAACAAGCAGTGTCTGAGTGTGCCCCGCCCCCACCCAGGCTCTGCCCGCTTTTGTCTTTTTTCTCTTTACTACTGTTATTAGTTCACTTCCTAAATTCCCTCTTTCATCTTGACTCCCCTCCTTACTGCCACTTCCTTTGCTTTGTTTTCAACAGGATCAGATCTTTGGCTTCTTTTCTGATGATCTAGCTGGCGTTTCTATTCTGCCCTTTAAATCCCCACAAACCTAAATTGCAGGGTTAATGAAAACTTGTTCATAAGGGTGTCAAAAGATGAGCCGGGAGTAGTGGCACACGCCTTTAATCCCAACATTTGGGAGGCAGAGGCTGGCGGATTTCTGAGTTCGAGGTCAGCCTGGTCTACAGAGTGAGTTCCAGGACAGCCAGGGCTACACAGAGAAACCCTGTCTTGAAAAACCAAAAAAAAAAAAAAAAAAAAAAAAGAGTATCAAAATTAGAATTTTCATATAGTTGTTTTGTGTATAAGTCTAGAATTGGGCAACATTTCATCCATAAAATGGGTGTTCTGATAGACTGAGGCAGAATAAGTTAGTTTTATGAAGAATGGAGTGCTGATGACCCATGAAACAGCAAAATGATTAGACATTTCACAGTGACTGTTCTTGTAAGGCAGGTGTGGAATTCTAATAGTTGACAAAAACAAGCAGACGAAACCCCCAAACCTAACTGGTTAACATTATTTTACTTCAGGTCGCCTTTAGTGTTAGAATAGACAGAATTGACTGATTCCTGTTGAGACCGGCCAGTTAGGAACTTGCTCTGGACTGGTGGGAAGATCAGTTTGGATTTGGAGATGTGGAATTAATGTAACTGATTCCATTTTTATATTCAGTTGGTTGTATTCTGGCCTAGTATAGGCCATTTAAAATATTCTCTTATACAGTACTTCTCGACAGAGCAGTTTCCCCTCCCTCCACTCCTCCCAGTCCCCCCTCTCCCCTAGTTCCATTGCTTCTATGTTCCCTTGAGAAAAAAAGCAGGCCTCCCAGGGATATCAACACAACTTGGCATAACGAGTTACACACAAGTTGCAATAAGACTGGGCACAGATCCTCATATCATGGCTAGAGGGGGAACTCCACTAGGAGAAGGGTCCCAAGGGCAGACAGAGTCAGGGACAGTCCCACTCCCGCTGTTAACAATCATAACATTTATACAAAGGACCTAACTCAGATCCATACAGGCTTCCTGATTGTCGCTCCGGTCTCTGAGCCTCAAGGAGCCCTGTTCAGTTGATCTGTGGGTTATATTCTCATGGTGTCCTTGCCCCCTCTGGCACCTACAATCCTTCCTCCTCCTCTTCCTCAGGGCTCTCTGAGCTCCCACAGGCCACTGTCTTTTGAGGAGGGTTTTTGTTGTTGCTGTTGTTGTTATTGGTGGTGGTGTGTGGTTTTGAGCAGGGACAAAAAGTTGGCACGCATATGGAGGCTGGGGCTCTAGCTCAGTTAAGGCCTCCCTTAACATGGGTGAAGCCTTTGGCAGAGATGCTTCCATTTTCTACTGTGGCCGTTCAGTGGAGAGGGAGGGTGTCTGGCTGGAGCGGAGAGGGAGGGGTGGGCTAGGTTGGAATGGGAAGTGAGGATTCTAAGTGTAAATTACTTAGACTCTGGAACAGGAGGAAGCCCAGCAGGATGAAGGGTGGTTTGAAATGTTAGAAAATGGAATTCCAAATTAAAAACAGTTATCGTGGGGAACGCATGTTTGTGATGTGTTTCCTCCAGGGATTTAAATCAAGTTGCCACTTGAGCTACCTCAGAAGTAATGAACAGGGCTCTCGTGACAGCCTGAGTTTGATCCTGGACCCCATGCGGTGGAAGGAGAAAATGGACTCCCACAAGTTGTCCTCTGACCTCCACATGAGTGTGCTTCCATCCTACAAGATAATATGTAATTTAAAAAAGAGACGCTAATGTCTCATGTAAAACAGGTAGCCCTTAACTAAAAAATAGTAGTGTAGGACCCCCTCGCGAGGAACTCCCTCGGGTCCTCAGGTCACGGGAGCCAGGGTGCTCCAGGAACTCGACAGACAGGCCTTCTTGATGCAACCGCACGAGGCACTTTTATTGGCGGAGCTCCGGTTCGACTCATATCTCACGCAGGAGACAGAGGAAGTCGACAACGAGGTCCAAGAGCTTGGGGTCTTTATAGGGTAAGGGTCATGGGGGGGGGGGAGAATTGGCGCGGTTACATGCGATTGGTTCATTTAAACATAGCAAATTAGCAGAATAGTGTGGGCTATGGAGTTGGAAGTTCCAAAGGGCCCGGGGCTTATCAGGGGTGACCATGCATCTGGGTAATTTACAACTTCAGGAACTTTAAGCTTTCTTTTAATGAGCAGGGCAAGGCAGTTGAGTCAACCAAGATAACTTAGTTCCTGCATTCCTTTCTCTTATCTTTGTGGCTAATGGATTCTAGTTTCAAGGCAGCCTGGGCCTGCCTGGGCAATTTTTAACCTTAAGTTNACATTAAAGGAACCCTTTATGTCTTACATTATTTGAACCTTAAATTCCCAGCCTCAGGCTTCTAAGCTCACAAAACAACAAAACAACTCATAAGTTACATGAATCCTAGGCCCTAAATTTCATTTCTTTTCATTTTAACTGAGGACTTTTAGAGGAAAGACCATAAGGAAGGGGGGGAAGGAGTTCACAAAGAAAGTTGAGTTTACAGCTTTTCTCCAGCGAAGCTGTCCTTGGTAACATATGGCTCATTTATGGCATAGGGGTCATAAGCTATCTTTTGGTAAACATTCCTGGTCTCAAACATGGGAAGATGGGCACCTGGCTGGGGCCACTGAGATAATTGCCTAGCTAGCTGTCAGGCGGAGGAACAGAAGACCCTCAGCTGCCCTTAGAGAACAAAGGCTCTTTACTGGCCACATTTTTAATGATCTGGGGAACAGGTTTTGGGGAGTGTTAAAGTTGGGGCTCCACAGTAGTGTTGGCCTGACATCCTAACTCATAAATCAAAAATGTTGATTTTTAATGAGGGTTGGAAGCTGGATGATGAAAACAGGAAAAAATAAAGAAGGGTGGGGAGGAGGGGGGGGGTCCTAATCCACTCATTTTTGGCTAAGATAAATGGTTCCCGGGTCTGTGTATTTCTGTATGCCTACCTGTGGGCATGCCTATGTCTGTAAATCATAGAAGCTCTGTTAAAAAAAAAAATACTGCCTTCTATGGCAGTGATTCTTTACCTTCATTCTTTCAGGAGTAAATCACAACATTTGAACCTGCATCCCAGGTAGAAAATGGTAGGAAAAGAAAGTTTGCTTGGCTGAGAGAGAGTTTTGTATGCCTGTAGGACTTTGCTCTCTGCACTCAGTGAACATTATTGAGTGTTAGTTTTTGTAGCTTTAAACAACAAATAAAAATAATTATTTATCTTTAAATGTCACCAAGGCTGCTGACATTTTCTCTGGTAGAAGTGTCAAAAAGACATGAAATAAGATCTTTGCATGCAAAGTGCCAAGGAAAGGGTGAGCGTACAGTTGATTACCACATTTGTGCAATACAATCTGAAATGAGCTTAAAAGGGCAAGACCTAGTACCAGCATCCTTTAGCCCCGCAGCTGGTGGGTGCTGTCAGGCCAGGGGCTGTAGCTGAGGGGTGCAAGAGGAATGGTCCATTTTCAAGGAAAGTTTGTCAAAGATATAGGGTTGTACCTGGCATAGTAACAGTAAGGATCCACTAGTGGCCCTCATACCTTGGTGGTAAGCAACAGGTCTCTAATTGGACTGAAGACCCGCTCAATATGAGTAAAACCGTGCCTGGTACTGGGAACCTAGCTAACAGCCCTGTGCTGGTGAAGTCATGGTCTTAGAGGAGAACCTAAAACCACCACTTCACTAAGTCAGAATCATCTCTAACTCACTTTAAGTATTTGTCCTTGTACCCACAGATAAGTGTAGTCTTCCTCCCTCATCAAGGGAACTTCCCTTTGCAACAGATGGAGACAGACCTTACAGAAAACCACAACCCACCAAAATACAAGGTTGTGGAACCCAGCCCCAATGCATGTGTCTACAAAACACTCTAGCATCTAAGGCTCAAGGAACGTTGCAGAAGAGTGGGAGAGAAGCTTGTAAGAGCCAGAGGAGCACAGAGTTTGTTGTGAGCTGGTGACTCCTAGTAATTTTAGAATATTTACCTATAAAGTCCCACCAACATGACAGCCTAAGCATGAGCTGAGCAAGGACAACAGCAGACTTGCTAATGTAGATGCAGGGAAGACCACGAGTTCTCAGTCCTACCCAGAGAGCTACAGGTGGCCAAGGACTGCTGAGGATGGTGGCAAGAGTCTTCCCCAGGGAAGAGCATGTCACTTGGTTATCCAGTACCAAATGGCATTAGGATCTCTCTCTCTCTCTCTCTCTCTCTCTCTCTCTCTCTCTCTCTCTCTCTCTCTCTCTCTCTCTCTCTCTCTCTCTCTCTCTCTCTCTCTCTCTCTCTCTCTCCTCTCCTCTCCTCTCCTCTCCTCTCTCTGTGTATGCATGTGTATGTATTAAAGAAAAATAGAGGTTGTGAATTTGAAAGAGAACAAGGAGGGATATACAGGAGTGTTTGGAGGGAGAAAATGGGAAGGGGAAATGATGTAATTATTTTAAAATATGAGGCCGTATGAGATGCCTCAGTGGATAAAGACACTTCACGCCAAGTCCCACAGCCTGAGAATGATCCCAGAGACTAGACTCGCATGGTAGAGAACCAAACTGACTTCCAGCAGTTGTCCCCTCAGCTCCACACCTGAACTATTGGAGGTAAGATTCTCCTCCCCCACAATAAATAGGTGTTTCTAAAAAAATAAAATAAAATAGGAGCCATGTTTTGGCAGTTCTATTTACATGGTGGCCAAACAGCTCACATTCAGTTCTGAAGAAGTTTTAGTTATTTTCTCAAAACAAATACAAACATATCACATCTCCATTTTGTCATCTGCGACCAATGAAACCCGCATGCCCCCCCACCCCCACTCCATGGAACCAATCTGGAATTAGGATGTGGCTGTGGTTCTTAAAAAGGGTTGCTAATATATGTATGTCCCTTTGAAGAGACTGGCTATGCTCTTGTCATGAGCGAGAGCATGCAGTTATCGCCCAGGTAAACTCCTTCAACTGAGAACGCTTGCTTGCTTTTGCTGTTTCTTATCTGGGCGTATTTGTTTCTGTGAATAGTCAGAGGAGGACAGCCAGGCTGTTAAAATACCCCCAGGGTCAGTCTGGAAGGGAAGTGGAATACTTGCTTCAGCTGAAAAGTTACAGGACTGGCACAGGACTAGTAACCAAGGTGCAGAGTCTCATGCAATGCTTTATTTATTTTATTACATTTTTTGTTATTTTATGTGCTTGTGTGTATGTATGTGGGCATTCCCGTGCCACAACATGGAGAACAGAGGACAACTTGCAGGAATGATTCTCTTTCCAACATGTGGGAACTAGGGACTGAATTTAGGTCATCATGCTTGACAAATGTCTTTCATAAACTCCAAAAACATATGCTTAATGCTAGGAGAAAATATCAGATTTAAAGTAATTGGCATATTATTTTCCTAGAGATGTTGTATCCAAAAATCTAGTTTCTAAAAGAGATTTAGTCATTCACTCTAGGAAATGGACTTTCTCAGAAAGAAATGTTATGTCTGTTTCTCAAAGTTGCGGTGACCTTGTTTCTTGGCATACAGTTGCCTTTCAACTGTCTCTGTTCTCATAAAATCTTCCTGTGTCTCTGTGGTCTCGTCTTCCCACAAGGATACCAGGCATCGGACTTAGGATCCATTACAACCGAGGAGGGCTTCTTTTCATCTTAATTATACCTGTAAAGAACAATCTTTTGAGCAAGGTCATTCTTTGGTGCTCTTGGTAGATGTGAATTTGGGGGAGACTGTATTCAATATTGTAGATAGGGTTGGTATCAAAGATTAATCCCTCTGACTTAGGATCCAGGGTGGCTCAGCACACATCTACCCCACCTATGTCTTAAGTCTCATCCTTAAATCAACTATAAATAGAAATATTAAGTACTTTCTGTATTAAAGGAAGCTGCCCACTGACAGGAGTTGCTGCCCATCAGCTCTGGGGCCTGACCCTGAGAGGCCTGCTCTCTGTGTTCTTTCCTAGAGGGTTTGCCCCTCACCCGCTTCAGCGTCCACATATCCATGCAATGACTCCTAAGATATCTCTCCCGCAACATTTTGCTTCTGAGTTCTAGACTTCTTTTTCCAGTGGTTTCTGGACATTCTGATACTCTAAACAGTGGGCACCTTAGATTTTTAGATTGCTTTCTATCTTAAAGAAGTTTTTAGGTTCTCTTGTTCCCTTCACTGACTCTTTTATTGACATCCTCATTCACACTGACCCCCAAAGCAATCTCTAGAGCATTATCTCACTTCTGCCCGCTTCCTCTGGGACCTTCTCGAGAGGATTCTGAGTCTTAGGCTTTCATCAGCATCAGCCTGTGCTTGCACATCAGCATCAGCCTGCGCTTACAACTCTTTCTAGGGAAGGTTATGCCTTTTGTGAGAAATACGAATGGCAACTGGGCTGCTGGTTAGACATCAAGTGTATTTTGGATCAGAAAGTACAGTAAGTTACGGATAACTTTGGAGTTGTCAGCATGACTGGAACATTGTGTTTTTATGCTTTAGTGTTGTCAAACTTGGTCACGCATGCAGATTCCTTCTATTCGCTCATCTGTCCCTTCGCTTCCCTGTATACTGGGAAACTCTGCTCCACAGAGGATGCTCTTTCCCTGCAGTCCTTGATAGGACAGCTGGCACAGGCCTCTGCCTTTGAGCCTGCTTCTGATGGTTTCCAGACCGTCTCTACCTTTTTCTTACTTCCAACTCATATATTACACCATACTCTATACCTCCATGATGTAGTCATTTATGTAGCCCAAGTGTTCTTTCACTGTGTGTGTGTGTGTGTGTGTGTGTGTGTGTGTGAACTTGACATAAGATAGAGTTATCTGGGAAGGGGAGCCTCACTTGAGACAACGCCTCCTTCAAATTGCTTGTAGGCAAGTCTGTAGGGCATTTTCTTGATGAATGGTTGATGTGGAAGGCCTCAGCTCACTGAGGTCAGTATTACAATCGGGCCAGTGGTCCTCAGAGAGAACAGACCAAGCAAGCCATGGGAGCAAGCCAGTAAGCAGCACGCCTCCATAGTTTCTGCTTTAGTCCTGGCCTTGAGTTCCTGCCTTGACATCCCTTCTTGACGGACTGTAACTCTTAAGCTGAAATAAATCCCTTCCTTCCCAAGTTGGCTTTGGCCACAGTGTTTATCATAGCAATAGAAAGCAAAGTAGGGCAAGTTGTCTCTCACTTTCTGAAGCAACTCCTGATGTTGATATTTAAGTTTATGATTTCAGCAGCCAGCCTTTATGGTTTCCTTCTCTATTGGTCATTGTCCTTTTGTGTAACAGCCACCTGTGCATGACTAATTTTGCCCTACTTATATGGTCTGCCAAAATCAATGGCATTTTATTGTGTAGTGTTTCTGTGAGGCCAAAGCTTTTAAGTTCAGACTCCATATTAGAGAACCTGACCTAAGTTTGAACTCAGATAAACTAACAGGCTGGTACCTAGCATTAGTTTCCAAGTTGCCCCCCAACAAAACCCAAGCCTATCTCCAGTCTCTAGGCTAATCCCCAGCAAGACCAGCATCTCCAGGTTACACCTTCAAGAAGACATTTTTAGGTTATTACCCCAACAGACATGCACCCCCCAGATTACAAGCCCACCCTCTGCCTAATGACTACCAATGCAGAGGGGAACCAAAATTAAGTTTAGATATGACTCCCAGCACCAGTCAATTATGTTAAAGGTCACAGTAGCTTTCTAATTAGATGCTTGCCCACGTACTCCTTGTTTGCTGCTTACTATAAAGCCTTGCCCTTATAGATATTTGGGGCTCTCCCACCGTCAAAACTGTCCTGCACGACAGCCCTGCTGCATTGGAGGGGCCCGAGTTAGCTTAAATAGAATAAAGATCCTGCTGTGAGTTGCATGAGATCAGCTCCTGCCTGTTTTTCTTTTGGGGGTGGGGGTATCACTAACATTTCCCTGGCACTACATTTCCTGTTCCATCTTGAATTAGCATCTATGATGTCCTATATAAGACTCCTAGAGGATCTGGATAAACATTCTTTCATGGAGGGAGAGGAGAGGCTCACAGGCTTAAATAAGACTAGAGTAAAAAGACTTTCCTGGGGAAGACATAAAGAAATGTCCCTATTCACAGGGATCTATGCAATCAGGCACCAGAAGTAAATGTAACATATATTCACCTGATGTAATTGTTGTTTGGAGACTCAGTGTCTCCATCTGCCGACCTAGGCCTGGAAGTTTCTAACCTCCGTACAATCTGTCCCTCGGCCTAGAATGTTTTCAGCCTCTGAGATTTACTGCTGAATAAGCTCACCCTTTCTAGTTCTTTCTGAGCTCTAGCTGGCTGATTCAACTCAGCTGTTCTGGCTCAAACTCCTCTCCAAGCTGACCGACTCAGTCTGGCTTCTCTTCAGTTTCCCCTGAACTGCTCTGCTTGGCCTCAAACTAACTCTAGCAATCTGTTCTGATCTTCTAGCTGCTCCCCATTCTCTGGCTCATGCTGCCTTCATCTGTTTCTAGCTTGTTATTCTCTCTCTGCATTCGGTCTCTGTATAACTGTTCTAGTAAAACTGCCTCTTTTCTCCCTTTTCCCCTCCCCCTCTCTGCACTGCTCGTAAGTAGCTTCCCTTTCCTCTCTTCTCACCAGAGTTGTTCATATCCCATTCTGTCAGATCTTTCTCTGATTTGACACCCAAGTAGACATCACTTTCAAACATGGTTACTTCCTTCTACAAACTAACTTTACCTTCACTGTTTGGGATTAAAGGTGTGCACTAAGGGGGTGTCTGTATTCCAACCAGAGGGATTAAAGGTATGTGCTAAGGGCTGAGCCACACAACAACTAGAAAGAGGGTTTTCAGTAAATAACACAATCTTGGGGTTCAATTATCCTGCAACAGATCAGATCTATTCCTAAGATCTCCTTCCCTAGATAAACAATGACTCTGTGTGTGTGTGTGTGTGTGTGTGTGTGTGTGTGTGTGTGTGTGGTGTTTTTCAGTGGCCTAGGTGCTAGTATGTTGCCCAGTGAGACTTCTCAGTCAGTCTTCATGGAGTCTGTGAGACCCCAGTGGTGTAGCTGCCCATGAGTAACTCAGGGAACTGCTTGGTGGTATAATCGCCTTTGAGTTACTCATCTTTCTGTAAGTAATCCCAATAAGCTGGATTTTATTTATTTATTTTTGGCTGTCTACCTTTTCTATTAGGGGGTGAATAACATTTCTTTTTAAAATTACGTGTGTGTGTGTATGTGTGTGTGTGTATTTGGGTGCATGAGTTTTGGACTTCAGGTATTGGACTCAGGTCACAAAGCTTGGCCATCTTACTGGCCTGGGAATAGGGACATTTATTCATGTCTTCCCCAGGAAAATCTTGTTGCTCTAATCTTTGCCCCTCAATTCCATTTTTACATTTTTACTGTTCTCACTATTTAGTTTAAATTCAGCAATCGGTCGTTATAGTCACCCCTTTGCATGACTCTGCTCCCACCCTGAACTCAGTCAGTCTAACCCAACAGCAGGGAAACCACAACGAGGCCGACCAGGCTCACACTGAGGGATTCCTCAAACGGGCCCCAGGTTTGCAGCCACACATTTTTCTGTCGCAGGGGTCCCACACTCCACGCCTTCCGGACACACACATACCGCGTGTCTTCTGGGATGGGGTCATCTTCTCGGGTACATAGCTTTGCTACTTCCCAGAGTGCAGATGTCTAAGGCCTCTCCCATCCTCATGGTGCTGGTTTCCTTAAGAAAACCAAAGTCATCAGAGCACAGCTTCGAGGCTGTCACTGCCGTGTCCACAGGCCTTCTGCACCTGGGTCTACACAGTCTCCCTGGCCTGCTGTTGTTATAGGTGGACTGTCCACGGCTTTAGCTGAGGGTCACCTTTGCTGTGCCCATGGGTCCTTCTCCTTCCATTTACTCAAGGTTGTTGGAGTGGCAGTTATTCATGTCTCCTATATAAATGGTTAGCATCAACTGATAATATATCAATCCATCCCAATAAACTAATGCAAATTAGTAGCTACCACACAGTGGGTTATTTCTGTCAGATTGTCCATGCATCTCCTCCAGCTACTGTCTTTCTCTCCTTCCCATCTGCTCCTCCATCTTTTTAGACTCACTCAAGCCAGGCTTCTCCTTTTTGGCGCCCTCAGACCTGCTCCCGACAAGGGTGATCCTCACGCTTCACCCTTCTGTCCGCTGGCAGCTGTGGTCCAGGGGCCTCCTAACTGGGTTACTGGCCTGTGTGTCTCGTTCTAGTCTTAACACAAACGCCAAAGCAGTCCTTTATTACCTGGTTCAGTTCATCTCATTCCTGTGCTTAATAAATTCAGAATATAACCTAAACTCTAGTCTTGTCCTAAAGCCCCCTGTCTCCCCTGGTGCCTTCTCCACTGCTACTTTCTCACAGGCACGGCTGACACCCTCGCCTCCCAGCTCCTCTTCATTTCACCCATGTGTGTGCTTCAGCTCACAACAGTTTTTCCCTTTCATCTCACCTGGGTTTAAGTGTGGGCTGGGACTGGACCCAGGGATAGAGACACTCTAATCACAACAACTTCTTCTGAGCCTCAGGGTTCAATCAGAGCCTTAGGACATTTCTGCAGGATCCTCCGTGGCTCAGAATTACCTTCTCATCTCTTCCACTCTTCCCACCAGAAAGTAAAGGCCCCAAGGCAGGAAGACTGACCTCTGTGCCCTGGGCTGCCTTCATCCAAGGTTTGTTGAATAACTGGAAAGTGGTGTTGTGTCTTGGCCTTTGATTTCTCACCTGCTGTACGGCTTTGGTTTGGAAGGGTAGTCATTCCTCTAGACTCACCCCACCCCAGCCTTTAATCCAGGAACACAGCTGCTCTGGCAAGGGCTCGCACCCAGAGACCTAGGTCTGTACGATCTGCCACACAGCTTTAATCCCTCTGGCTGGAATACAGATAAGTTCTTAGCACATACCTTTAAGGTAAAATTAATTGGTAGAAGGAAGCAGCTCTGTTTGAAAGTGACATCTAATAGAGGAACAGACAAAGGGATGAATCTAAGGAAGGTTTGACAGAACACGCCAGAAAGGAGTTTGAGCCAGAACAGCTGAGTTGAACCAGCCAGCCAGAGTTCAGAAAGAACTAGAAAGGGTGAATCTGTTCAACAGTAAGCCTCTGAGACGACAACTGCGTCTATCCAGTAAAAGTTACTTTTACATACAGCCAAAACACCCTGTCTCCTTAGGCAGTCTTCTCTATCGCCAGTGCTGGTGATATTTTTCTCTCACTGAGCTTTGTATTACTTGGTCTCAGACTTCTGGGACAGATTTTGACCAAGTGGTTGTCATTGAAAATACCTATCAAGGATATAGAGGGATGATGGCACAGTGGTTAAGAATGCTTGCTGGGCAGTGGTGGCGCACGCCTTTAATCCCAGCCCTTGGGAGGCAGAGGCAGGTGGATTTGTGAGTTCGAGGCCAGCCTGGTCTACAAAGTGAGTTCCAGGATAGCCAGGGCTACACAGAGAAACCCTGTCTTGCCCCCCCCCCCCCAAAAAAAAAAGAATGCTTGCCGCCTCTGCAGAGGACCAGAATTCAGTTTCCAGCACCCATGGTGGCTGGCTTACGGTTACCTGCAACTCCAGCTCTAGGAGACCCAATGCCTTCTTCTCATCTCTGAGGTGTGTGTGTGCCCATGTGCGTGCACTCTCAAGCACATGTACTAATAAAACCTACAATTGCTACACACAAACCCATGGTCTATAAGATATCATTAACAGGTTCTTAACTTCAGTGGCCAGTAAAGATAAACATTTCTGAGATGGTCTACCACTGATTAACACTGTGGTCAAGTATTGGGGGCACTCTGGGAAATATGGATGACCCCAGCAGCCCTCCCATTCGTGCTTTGACAGCAGGCACAACTGTAGTCTGTCTTATAAACTACAAAATGACCCAAGGGAGGGCAGTTGCTCTCAACACACACGGGCTTGCTTGGGAAGATGACAGAGGCACCAGGTTTTAGAAATGCAGAGCTATCTTCTAGCATCTCACCACAATGATACTGAGTTCTTCCTTTAGCTCAAGCAAACTTGCCAGCAGTGTGAGCTGTAAGTGCACCTAGTGTGTGGGCATTGCTAGCTTTGACATAATAATCAGATAATCGCCTGAGCAGTGAAACCAGCTGCCAATGTGAGTCACAAATACTGATGTGGGGACAGGAGAGAGGCTGGGGACAATAAGGAGACGCGGGAAGGAGCCTTCATCTCAGAAGCTTCTCATGAGCTGAGAATCAAGAATCCCGACAGGATTAACAACACTTGCTTACAGCCTTTCTCCGTTCCCAGCTATAAGTGTACAACGTTCTTGGAACCTCATCAGATTATTTATAATAGATGCTCTTTTACTGTATGAAACCCCAGTGACTCCTGGTTTTCTGTTATCAGATTATAATAATCCCATTTACCAGAGCTACCCTATAATATCATTTATCTGAAAGACAAAACAAGGAAAATCAAGTTTCCTAGCAACCCTTTGAAAGCTACCACTACGTATGAGATGCTAATGCTAAGATACTGAACTGTGACCGTCCTTGCTAACCATACCCATACTTGGGTATATATCTTAGTCTTTCCCCAAGCTCCTCCCCTTTTAATACCTAGGAGGCAGGGATGGGCAGATCTCTGTTAACTGGGGCCAACCTTGCGTGCATATTGAGTTTTAGGCCAGCAAGGGCTATATCCTGAGAACCTGTTTTTTTAAAATGGACTGGAAAAGTTCTTCAATTGTAAAGTCACCTACTGGCAAGTATGCTGACCTGAATTTGATACCTGGGACCCACATGTTGGAAGGAGAGAGCTCTAGGTGCACGCCATGGTTAGTATGCATTCACCCATATGAACAAAGCACATAAATGAAGATGTTATAAAGAATTTAAAGGTCTTTAATAAACTACAACTCTTTCTTGAGAAGCCCACAAGCGTGCTTTTGGGTATGGTTTTTTTCCCTGCAATGACGTCTTTCTTTTTTTCCTCTTTTCTTTTCTTTTCTTTTCTTTTCTTTTCTTTCTTTCTTTCTTTCTTTCTTTCTTTCTTTCTTTCTTTCTTTCTTTCTTTCACTTTTCCTTTCTACCTTTCTACTTTCCTTCCTTCCTTCTTTCTTTCTTTCTTTTTTTTTTTTTGAGACAGGGTTTCCCTGTGTAGCCCTGACTGCCCTGGAACTCACTCTGTAGACCAGGCTGACCTTGAACTCAGAGATCTGCCTTCCACTGGATCCCAAGTGCTGGGATTAGAAGTTTGCACCACCACTGCCCAACAGGCTTTCTTTTTTTAAATGAAGCCCAGCTCTGCTTCTTACTGGCTTATCCTGAAATTACTTTTTCTTCGGAAACCAAGGATCTGGTTTTACTTGAATTGAGGTTTGTAAAAGATTAAGGGAATTCCTCAGGTGTCTGTGGGTGATAGTGTGGGCCTGTGTCCCATCCCTGCTGCTATCAATACCAGTAACATTGCCATGGTGAACGGTGAATATCTTTTATAGACACATTCTTGACATTGAAGCACATTTGTTCTCAAGACCTTCACCCAAAGCTCTACGGTGCATTTCAACAGACTTCACTTGTGACATTAATTGGAACAAAGGTGACCACTTTGCTGTGTTTGGGAATACCAATCTCCACTTGGCCTATAGGGACTATGTGGATACCAGTAATTTTTAAATACCTGTATTTGTAAATATAGGTTCAAAGGCTTTAATAGCTAGGTGAGTTGTTGATAGAATGCAATCCAAGGCTTTTTGCAGTGGGAGTTCACAGGCACTGCCATCTTTATGGGTGAACTTCCAGCTCTGGAGCCAAGGCATGTTGACATTTAACTTCATCATGTTGTCACTGTTCCAACTAGAAATTGGCACAAAAACTTTCGTGTCAAAGTTTTATTGTGCTTCCTTGTCAGGCTCTGACTTCATGAACGATTTCCTCACGTCTTGTGGATGAAAGGTGATTCTGCGGAATTCATTTTGTTTACGTTGGTACTTAATTGTTTCATACCCAGTGCCTAAGCCAAAACGGTGTTGACACAGGTCTACCTATTCTTAGACATCCCAGTTTCAAATTGGCCTACGCCAGTTGGCAGGAGAACACAGCCGGCGTGAGATCACCTGTTGTAAAACGGCTTGGATGAGGTCTCTGTGTGCTGGGGCTTCAGCTAGCCACACATCTGCTGATGTCAGACTTCCATAGCTGTCCATCAGGTGCCTAGTGATGCTGAAGCTTCATAGCAGTGTCCCCAGTAATGGGGAAACTGATGAGTGCCCTTTTCACGTCCAGCTTTGACTTAGTGGGAGTTTTCATAGAACCTATGTTTTAGCAGTAAACTCATTATTTGGAGTAGAAAGTTGCTGGCAGGGACTGGAGAGATGGCTCAGCAGTTAAGAGCTCTGGCTGCTCTTCCAGAGGTCCTGAGTTCAATTCCCAGCAACCACATGGTGGCTCACAACCATCTGAATGTGGTCCTTTGCTCTCTTCTGGAATGTGTGAAGACAGATCACTCATATGCATAAAAATAAATAAATAAATACATATTTTAAAAGAGAAAGCTCCTGGCAATGTTGTTTTTTCTTTAGATTTTTAGATTTTATTTATTTTATGTATATGTGTACACTGTAGCTGTCTTCAGGCATGCTGGAAGAGGGCATTGGATCCCATTAAATATGGTTGTGAGCAGCCATGTGTTTGCTGGGAATTAAACTCAGGACCTCTAGAAGAGCAGTCAGTGCTCTTAACCACCAAGCCATTTCTCTAGCCCCAGTTGCTGGCAATTATAAATATACTAACTACAACATGTTTATAGTTTCTAAAAAATTTAATTTAAAAAACATAGTCCCCATTTAATTTTCTTCAGCTATCTATCTCCAAAAATATAGTATTAAAAGATTTAGAATCAAGATTCTATCAAGGGCCACATATAATCTTGTTTTTAAAAAATTGCCTAATTTATCTGGGCATGGTGGTGTAAACCTTTGTTTAACCCTAGTACTCAGGAGGCAAAGGCAGGAGGATTTCTGTGAGTTCAAGACCAACCTGGTCTACTTGGTGAGTTCCAGGATATACAGAAAGACCCTATCTCACAAGAAAATCAAAACAAAACAAAAACAAAAACAAACAAAAAAACCCACCAAAATTTAAAAACTCATGAATCTATCACTAATCCACGTCTATAATTTCTAAGAGGATAATAACATGCATTGTAAGACTGTAGCAACAAGCAGAATTGGCAGTTCTGCCTTTTGTTCCTTTCCGTCCTGGCAATCCTTCTGTCAACAGCCTCCGTTCATCCTTATAGACCTGTGAGTGAGGCCCCTCACTGAGTAGCTTCACCAGTCTCCCTCACTCTTTTCCTCCCTCCTAGATTAGAGACCTGTGCCCTGGAAGCCAGGTCTTCCATAATGAGTTGCTCCTAATTTCGTCACAAAACATCCCACCGTAGCTTCTCGCAAAAGCCCCGGTGTTTCTGTATGTGGCTGTACAGAGCACAGTATTCATTTATAACTTTTCCTTTCCTTTTAGGTTGGGGTAGGGCAGAAATTAAAGCTTGCATTCAATTCTCTATCTTGTTATTAATCAGTTTTTGTTTGTTTGTTTGTTTGTTTGTTTGTTTGTGTTTTTGAGATGGGGTTTCTCTGTGTAGCCTTATACTCACTCTATAGGTCAGGCTGGCCTTGAACTCAGAGATCCTCCTGCCTCTGCTTCCCAAGTCCTGGAATTAAAGACATGCACCATCACCACCCGGCTCAGTTTTTTCTTTAGAGGAGCATTTCTTCACCATAAGTGTATTAAAATATGCCTTATTTTTTCATGTAAATAAATGCTCCTCAGTTAATAAGACTTAATATGTAACACACTCTCGCCATCTAGTGGCCAATATGAATTTAGCATCACTGGCTTTGAATCTGACAGAAGTCTAGACTAGAAAACATCGTTAGCTATGTTCTTCCCAAGTAGAAGAGTATCATGAGACCTAAGTGTGGTATCACCAGCCTGTTAAACCAGCACTAGGAGATGGAGGCAGGAGAATGCCAAGCAAGTTCCAGGTCAACATGGGCTGTATAGTGAGACTGTTTCTAAATCCCAAACCCCAACTAAATCCAATCCCAGCACTTGTGATGTAGCAGAGGCAGGGGGAATCTCTCAGTTGGAAGCCAGCCTGGGTTACAGAGTGAGTTCTAGGACAGCCAGGGCGCTCTCTCTCTCTCTCTCTCTCTCTCTCTCTCTCTCTCTCTCTCTCTCATCACCTCTACTCTGTAGACTTACATTTATTTTGTGATTTATTTTAACATCTATTTAATTTTATCTTTTGTTTTGGAGCAAAGTCTTTATGTGCATGTAGCTCAGGTTAGCCTGAAATTTGCAACCCATGTGCCTCTGCCTCTTGCGTGTTGGGATGACAAGCCCATGTCACTGTGGCCCATGTCATTTAACTTAGTGGCTACCTGAAAAATATTACCGCGAGACAGAAGATTATCTTATTATTCTTTTGTGTGGGGAAAGACGGGCCTCTTCTTCCTTCACAACTGCCTTGTCACTGAAGGAGGATTGTAGTGTGTCCCTGCTTCCTTTGGGTTGTGTTGTTTCAGTAGTCCAGAGCCGGCCTTTCCTAGGAATGAACCAAAGGGAAAATGGCAGATATGATTAAATTGCTGGGCCCAATAGGATGAGAGCACTCAGACACAGCCATGGCTGAGACAAGGCGCTAAGAGATAATGCTGCTGGGTTATTAAGACTCCATGTGACCCAACTCTCAGTCATTCAGTTTAATTTATTATTTAATTAATTTAATAATAAAAATTTATTTTTATTTCGTTTTATGTGTATAAGCACTTTTCCTACATGTATGTCTGTGCATCATGTGTTTGCCTGGTACCTGAAGAAGCCAGGAGAGGACATCAGATGCCCTCGGACAAAAAGTTACAAGTGGTTGCAAGCCACAGTATGGATGCTAGGATTCAGACCTCCGTTCTTGAGATATGTGCTCTGAACTGCTGAGCTATCTCCCCATCCCTAGCCATTTAGAAAGAAAACAAAACAAAACAAAACCCCAAAGGGATCTAAAGATTTCAGGCAGACATTTAAAATGCTTTTCTCTTCACAGGACTCCAAACAGATTTCGTTGGTAGCTGTCGAACCTGCTGTGAATATTTCTGTCTCAGCCCAGTCAACTCCCGGGAGTCCCCACAGTGTGGAAATATCATGCTGAGTGAAATCGCGAGTGCTTGGGCCAAGTGTAAACCAACTGAGGTTTTAAATAGCCACAGTTCAAGCTATGACCTGCCACGTAACTTAAGTGTTATCTAGTAAGTAGCCTTTAGTCCTCAGAATGATTTTGGTGTCCTTCTCTCTCTTCTGTTTAAAGGTTCATTTGCCAAATGGCTTCGAGTCATGAATAAGATGGTTGCCCCTGCTCTTGAGTAAAGTGGAATTGAAATATTTTTTTCACCATAGAAAGCCCTTAACAGCTTGAGATGTGCATAATCCCAGCTTGTGTTCTGGGAGCATCTGCTCATATAGCCGACTAACAGAACATCCAATAGCACCGGTAGTTATTTTGTTATAGGGTATGTGTCTAGTAAATTAATGTAAATAGTCTGTGAACACAATTCTGCACATCGGTGAACACAGCTTTAAAGGAGCAAGCTGAAGTCTCACGAGCATGAAGTGCATGAGAAACACGCCAGTTAGCTGCACACTGTGGACAGCAGGTTTAGTGTGACAGCAACCATGATGGAGTGAGAGCCGCAGCCAACACACGCGATACCAGGCCACTCTGACTCATCGCATCCTCTCAATAACATCACGACAGAGGAGAGAGATGCTGGTCTGATTACTTTTTTTCTCCTCCGTGTAGCCCTGGCTGTCCTAGAAATTGCTCTGTAGGCCAGGCTGGCCTAGAACTCACAGAGATCTGCCTGACTTTGCCTCTCAAGTATTGGGATTAAAGGCGTGCGCTACCACCGCCCGGCGATACATTGAGGCATGAAGCAGTTAAATTGCATGCTCACTGAAGAGATACTGACCACGTTGTCGAGATTAGGCTGTATCTGCTCCAAATTACCCCATATCACGTAGAATTGTTTTTTGTTTTGTTTTGTTTTTGTTTATTTATTTGTTTAGTCTTGTTTTGGGACTGTGCCTTGCTTTGAGGGACTCCATTTTACAAGCAGCTTCTGAGCCCATTTTTGAGGGAGAAGAATGATGGCAGCCCCAGGAACACTTGTAAACCATACCATCTATGTGGCCCCACCCGAGCAACACAGACCGATGAGTGACTTATTCCTGGGAGTAGAAAGCGTGCCACACTATGGAGTTGGAGAGATGGCTCAGTGGTTAAGAACATTCACTGCTCTGTTACAGTTCAGTTACCAACACTTGTTCAGTTACCAGCACCCACAACAGGTAGATAACTGGCTATAGCTTTAGTTCCAGGGTATCCTATGCTCTCTTGTGGCCTCCTGGGACACCTTTGTGTGTGTGTGTGTGTGTGTGTGTGTGTGTGTGTATACAAACAAAGTAGGTCTTAAATAAAGAGTGCTGCAATGTAAATTTATTATGGTGAGCTGAGACGACAGGGACACCCGGGAGCATTGACATCCTGTCAGGAAAACAGGCCCAAGGACTTGCCAGGCTCACCCTGAAAAAGAGGAAGGGTATGACTTCCTCATCTAGATTCCACGAAAAGGTGGACACTTCACACTGTGAGGACAACAGCCCATGCTGTCATCTGACTCCCAAGTGTTTGCAGTATGTAGCAAGGAGGACAGGCAGAGGACTCCTGGCTGTCCCAGGGCCCCAGGGCCACTCAGTCCTCCCCACCCCCTATAAAGACAGGGTTTCTATGTAGTCCTGGGCGTCTCAGAGCTTGCTGTGTTGACCAGTCTGCCCTCTAACTCTCAGAGACCCGACTGTCTCTGTCTCCCACGTGCTGGGGTTAAAGGTGTGTGCCACCACGCCTGGCCTTCAGTCCCTCCTCTTGACACAGTTTACTCAACTGACATCCACCTGTGCCCTTGTTTACCTGTCTGGGCCTGGCCACCTCTCCACTCCTTCCTGAATCTGGATGCAGTCTTCTCTGTGTCCCTTCAGTTGTGCAGCTGCAGTCCAGACGTCTGGCCGCAGCGTCTTCTCCAGTCTGGTTTGTCAGCAGTAAGGAAACTTTTGAATTCATATCGGTTTTTCAGATTTGTTTTCTAAGACAGGACTCCTTGAAGCTGTTTGCCTTCTAACCCTCTATAACCATTCTGCAGTCCCTTATCCTCAATATACTAACTATACAGTATGTATACATACACACATCCATATTATCCAGTATGTATACATCCATACATCCATATATACATGCTATGCAGTATGTATACACATATATGTGCTATACAGTATGTATATGTATATATATATATACATGCTATACAGTACGTATACATGCATGCTATACAATATGTATACATATATGGTATACAGTATGTATATGTACATACTACATGTATGTATGACATGTAGCATGCCATCTGAGAGTTAGTATTTGTAATTATGATTGAACTAAAAGAGCAAGCGTTTGCCTTGACAGGATTATCACAGAAGGTAGGAGTGTCTGGTGAACTTCTGCAAGTAGATGTGACCACCATGGCTTGTGAATTTATTGTTACTAAATAAACTATGACAGAGGGCTCGGTGAGTAGAGCACTGGGCTTGAAAGCCTGCACCTGATTCCCAGAACCCACACGGAAGGAGAGACCTGAGCTCCCAAAGCTGTCCTCCATCCTCCACAGTCCACCCACATTCGGTGGCACATTTCCCTTCCACCCCCACTCATTGAGCCATTTTGTGAAGTTCCATCCGGTTAAATGTCAATAATTTCCTGAATCACAGTGATTAGCACCCACAAAACTAAAGTCTTGTTCTCCTAGATTCCTGCTACCCTCGCCTTGCTGACCCCAAGTTACCTCTGCCCCAAGAGATGTTTATCAGTCGTCTGACATTCTTTTACGATACCCCACACTCATTTCTGGACAAAAAGGAAGCTTTCCCACAGCCCTTCCCTTCTTCTCACATCCCCCCTCCCAGCTTCCCCCAGGATTCTACTCTGAATGTGGACGGTGACTTCCCTGGTTCTGAGGTCCAGAGATATCTCTTCTGCAGATCTTTCTTGGATTAAGTGTGTCTGTTATTGAATATACTCATTTTCATCTCTGTCTTTGGTTGACCTTTGGTGACTTCTTCAGGGACTTGAGTGCAGGTTCTCCAGTGGGGCTCTCTTCTGTTCTTTTCTCTCATCTCCCCCTGAACCCCCTCTTTCCTCTCCAGTGACTCCAACAGGGACCATCTCTCCATTCCACTCCTTGCATCCACCATTGGCTGATTCAAACTAGTGTGAGCTTTGAGAATCTTCTCACTTCCAGAGGTCCTTCCTTCTTGACCATCCACTGGCAGACCCATCAGAAACCCCAGAATAAGATGGAGAGCACTCCTCAGGAAGGGTCATATTGTCAGTCCTTTCCATTGCCAGAAGCTATTTTTGATGTGTTCCTCTACTTTTTTTTTTTTTTTTAAAGATTTGTTTATTTATTTTATGTATATGTACTCTATCTGTATGTACCCATGCATGCCAGAAAAGGGTATCAAATCACTTTAGAGGTGGTTGTGAGCCACCATGTGGTCGCTGGGAATTGAATTCAGGACAGAGGAGCAAGGGCTCTTAGCCATGGAATCTTCTCTCCTGCTTGTATTCCTCTTGAGGATAGCTTATTAACAAGCAGGATCCCTCAGGGGAAGGGATGCGCTCCCTCCTGGCGGCTCTGCTTTCTTTCTTAAAGATTTTTATTTTTTGAGCATAAGAGGTTTGTTTGTTTGTTTGTTTCTGTCTTTTGGTTTTGCCCGAATGTATGTGCTCTGCATGCATTCACAGCGTGGAGCTCAGGAAAGGGCACTGGATCTTCTGCAACTAGAGTTGGGAGTGATTATGAGCCACCACATGGCTGCTGGGGATCAAACCTGAGTTGTCTGCCAGAGCAGCAAGCGCTCTTAACCTCCGAGCCACCTCTGCAGCCCCTGGTGTGCTTTCTGTTGGGGGAAGTTTTCCTTTCTCGGGGTCAGGAATCCTCTACCCAACCAAACTAGAGACTCTCTTTGGCACATCTCTCCAAACATGTATCAACCTTGTACGCCAAGGGTGTTAATAAGTCAACATTTCTCATGTCTTACTGAAACATGGCCTGGAAAATTATGCCCCCTTGCAATGCAAAGGGACATTAACATGGTCCTAGGAGGCAGCCCAGATCAGGGACATCCACATGAGCTACTGTCATGGAAACAGACCCCTGCTGATGCGTGGCCATGGACCACACATGGTCCTCAGCAGGGACAGGAGCTGAGACTTCACTATTGCCTCAGGCAGCAGGGCAGGCTCCTCCCATCAGGCTGCTCCTCTCCACTCTCAAGTCTCCAGTTCCGCCTCTCTTCACAGTGCTCAAACCATCTGTCTCTCTTCCTCTCCCATTTCTCCACCACAGACTTGCACACTCCAGTGGCCTCGGCTTTGGGTGGGCCACATGACTGCCGGGCCTCTGGATTCCTTCCCAGGCTGTTGAACCTTCTTTATGTCCAGGAATCCTAAAGAGGAGCTCTGATTTCTTACCTCCTCAATGCGGGGGCGGGAACTAAAACTCTAGTCCAGACATCAATTCCTCCTGAATCTCTAGATTTTCACGAAAAAAAAAAAAAATCCATTTTGTAGGGTCAGCTCACCTCCTAAAGAACTGTAGTGGTTTTTCAGAACTGGGATGTTACAGCAGTGCTGAAGGCCCACCGAGGGAGGTTGTTACCTCCTTGCCAAAAGAATGGGCTCTACCTCTGGCTGGAGACATTCCACTCAATCCTCCCTTAAGGCTTAATCCAGATAGCACCACCCATCACCTGGCCAAGGGACCAGCGCCATAGAAAGATGGGTTCATCTTAAGCCATCCTAAGGAGATAGAAAGGTGTATGAACCTTGTCATTCTTTCTTAGAGTCGTCACCCTCATGCATTAGCTTACAGAGCCACTGCCACATGGATTTATGAGTCTGTATTACTCAGAAGAGTAAGTTTCACAGAAAAATGCAACTTGTCCTTTCTTCTTCCTTTCCTCTTTAGAAGCCTGGTGTCCTTGTAGTCTGAAGTTCAATTAAAAATTTTAAATTTTGTGTGCATGGGTGTTGCCTGCATGTATGCCTAGACCATCTTGCATCCTGCACCACCTTGCCTCACGTGCCCAGGGAGGCTTGAAGAATATGTTGGATCCTCTGGAACTGGAGTAACGGGTTGGGAGCCACCATGTGGGTGCTGGGAGTTGAACCTTGGTCCCCTGGAAGAGCAGGCAGTGCTCCTAACCACTGAACCATCTCTCCAGCCTCTAGAACTCCCTCCCTCCCCACTATGTGGCTGTTTATCTACCATATAGCAGGCCTACATTGTAGCTGACTTCACTCAAGCAACATGGCATTTTCTCTTTCTCTGCTCCATCTTCCTCCAACAGGCAGCCGCCAAGACTTATAGCTTGCCTTTCCCGGTAACAATAAAGTTGCCTTCAAGCTACTTAAACTATTCTTAAATCTTTTAACAGTGAGATTAAAACCCCCTATTTCTTGGTAACAAAGCCTGATGCATGAGATCTCTGGCTTACTTGCTGTATATTTTCAAAGGCTGACTCTAGATAATTTTTCACATTAACTCTTCAGTTTCTATTTTTTTTTACACTAAAAATTCTTTTAAAAAGTGTCTCATCTCTCCCCCTATATCTGCATCAGTTTTACAAATTTCTCATGTATAATTCAACTTATCCAGAAGGAGGCAGCATTTTACTATTAAATTGATGCTTCTGCAGCGGTCCGGACAAGGTTTTTCACTTAAAACCTTTTTTTTTTTTCTTTTCTGTTTTTTAAATAGTCTACTAAATACACATTACCAAAAACCTCCCAGGGCAAAGATTTTTGGACACCTCTAGAGCTTTGCATATTGAGAAAATTATAAAATCCAAATCTTGCTCACATTAAATTTAGCTAATGATACGAATTACATGTGTGGTAGCTGAATTCATTGACCCAGAACTGTCACTGTGGCAAAGATACCGATCAGAACGATAAAGGATGGAATAGAAGAGGAAGTCAAATTGAGGGAAAGTGATTCAGTTGTTGCTAAATGTGTAGAAAACACACATTTGGTCAGTAAAAGAGCAACATTTGGGGAAGTATTTGATTCACTAAGAAGTAAGAATATTAATTTATAGATAGACAAATATAGCTTCCCATTTCTTCTTCTTACAGAGTCACAGGCTCTTTTGTGCTGATCTAGGAGGTCACGTGATGTTGCTGCTCAGTTTGGCTGGCCAACTCATTTCATCCATCAAGGGAGCTGCCAGTCTTTGAGGCAGGATCTTAGTATGTAATCCTGGCTGTCCTGACACTATGTAGATCAAGCTGTATTGAAGTTTGTGGGAAACCTTCTGCCTCGACCTTCCAAGTGCTGGGATTACAGACCTATGCCACCACACCTGGCACTATCTGCTTTCAACAACCAGAAGGGAATTGCAACATGCTAGCAAAGACTGATTGAATTATATGAAGGGACTGGGGAATGGCTCAGTGGTTAAGGCTATTGTTGCTTAAGCATGAGGACTGAAGTTTGGTTCCCTAGAAGCCACGGGAAAAGCCAGCAGTGTTTTTACCTATAATCCCAGCACGCAGGAGGCCAAGACAAGAAATCCTGGAGCAAGGTGGCTAGTCAGACTAGCCAAAACGCTGAGCTCTGATTCAGTGAGAGACGTATCTCAATATAAAAAGTGGAGGGTGGTTGAGGGAGACAGCTAGACATCAACCTTGAGTGGCTACATGGATGTGCATGCAAATATTCCTGCACATGTACATCCCCACACATAGGAACATGTGCACACATGCACATACTACTTGCAAGATGGCAGGAGAGATATTTTCTGTCACCTTGCATTTGACACAAGGTCAATGATAAAAATAGTAATATGTTCTATAGAAGGAATCTGGAAGAAGTGTTGTGGCGGGTTCTTCCCTACTGGAGTGGAATTGCTTGTAATTTCCATGGGTCCCACTGTGACAGTCCTGAGGACTGATCCTGCTTGTCTCCTGCTCAGCCGCATAATGAAGCTTTTGTTGCTCCTAGTCACAAATTTTCTATTCTTCCACTTTAGGCATGTGATTATTTAAGACCTACAGGTTAGTAAGAACAAAATCATTCCCTCTCCACCTTCCATTCTACTTCATCTTCCCAGAGAGCAGAAGACAAGAGCAGAGGAGAAAAGAGATGTGAAACAGTTGCCTGGCTGCCCGTAGAGCACGGAGGCTTGTGTCTAGTAGTCTATCATATAGTTTAGAAACAATTAAAGCCTTTCAAAGTATCAACCCAAAGTATTACCTGAAATGCAACCCACTAGGGTGTGAGTTAGAACTGGTTAAAGGCAGCACATAAGCAGAGGGAGGGGGTCAAAACAGAGCCTCGAGAAGCCTTTGGTTCACAATTAATTTTTTTAAATAATTTATTTATACATAATTCATTTATTTATGTGTATAGCTAGTTTATGTGTCTTGCCTGTCTGTATGTAAGTGCACCGTGTGGATTCCTGATGTCCACAGAAACCTGGAATTGGTATTATGTATGGCTGTACGTTTCTGCATGGGTACTGGGAACTGAACCTGGACTCTGCAAGAAAGAGCAAGTACTCTTAACCACAGCGCCATCTCTCCAGCTCCCTGGAACTTCTTGCATATGTCAAGGCTGAAACCAGAGTCTTCCTATGGTTCTGTTAGGCACATAGCTCTGTTCTGTGGCATAAGCTCTCCCTCCACCCCCTATCCCATTTGCCACCTGCCAGGTACTTTTGGCAGCTGAAGAGGAGGCAGATGTCAAGGACTACCAGAGTCAGCCTGGGCTAAAGTGGAGCAATGACCCTTGAAGCCCCCAACTTTTCCAAAAAGGAACTTCCTATAATGTTACTGGCAAGATGCTCCCAACTACATAGGGGACATTTCTAATAGCACTGAGACCAATTGTCTCCCTTAGTCACATCATCAGAGATGCATAACCCCTTCCACATATGATAGCCTTTATCTGTGAAGAAAAAGAGAAGAGCCTTAGAGGAGTTTAAATTGTGATTGGTCTGTGTATGTGTTTGGAAGTGGATGTTTAAATAAAAGGAATTAATGTGTGTGTGTGTGTGTGTGTGTGTGTGTTTTAAGACAGGGCACTGCTCTACATTCTAGACGAGCCTGGACTTTACAATCTTCCTGCCTCAGCCTCCTGAGTGCTGTGATTACATGTGTGTGCCGCCATGCCTGTCACTGATTGTCTCCTAACTGGCAAGTTAATCCCATTGGGTCCCACTATCTCCAAAAGTAGGAATGGGAGGCAGCATGGGAATTTGTATCATTTATAGAAAGATACGTTGTTCCTATTTTAGTTGAGATAATCATTGCTGCTGCAATAAAACACCATGACCAAAACAACTTGGGGAGGAAAGGGTTTATTTGGCTTACAATTCCACATCACTGTTTATCCCTGAAGGAAGTAAGGACAGGAACTCAAATAGGGCAGGACCAGAAGACAGGAACTGATGCAGAGGCCATGGAAGAAATGTTGCTTACTGGCTAGCTCCCCATGGCATGCTCAGCCTGCTTATAGATCACCAGCCCAGGCTGGGTACTACAGGCTGAGCCTTCTTCAGCCATCACTAACTAAGAAAATACCCCATAGAACTGGTTATAACCTGATCTTACAGATATGTTCTAAACTGAGGTTTCCCCCTCACGGATGACTTGGGCTTGTGTCAAGTTGACATAAACCCAGCCAGCCCATCTGCCATCCTCTTGGTATATTCGTTACACTGTTTCATAAAATCTTATCGCGAGTGTTTTTGTATCTCCATCTCATGATAGTGCCTGGGTGGGAAGAGAAAGAGGCTGAAAACTGGTGTTTGAACCGGAGAAAGGAAGGGGAGATAAAAAAGAGACATTTAAGGTGCTGAAGAGGGAAGGAGGGAGTAGTTAGAACAGGGCGTGTGTGCAGAAGGAAGTGGGGGAGGCAAGAACTGGGGACACACTGTGGCAAAGCAGCTTGCTTGCAGTCGTGTCTTTGGAAGGACCAGTGGAGTTAGGAGGCACCTCAGAAACTCTACTCCAGGTCAGGCCAGGAAACACCTGCCATATCTCCTCAGGAGTCCTTCTTGCAGGGAATCCATCTCCGTTCCACCCTTTTGGACTTGCTTTCCCATGTTCATTCTGTGCTTCAGTGTTCGCAAGCTGGCTTCAAGTGGTCACACGGGTCATACTCTATAGTCATCCAGGCTACAAATTGCCAGATTCCCATTCTCATGAAGTCTGTTTGGAGTCTAGTTTCTTGTGTTGAAATTCACAACATCCCTGCTGGTTCCACGGGTGAGGACTTTGTCCCTGACTCCTCAATACTTTTGTAAATTGAAATTTACTATGAATCAGCCTCTAGTTCCGTTGTTTTCTTTCTAGGCGGTATAACACCCCTTTCTTTGGTCTTTTCTCATTAATCGTCAGACCTCCTGCATGTTTAAACTGCCTTTAGCCTTTCCTGGGATTTGTCACTTCTGGCTTCAGTTAACTAGCAAACACCACAAGTGGCTGGTGTAAGTGTCCATGAGGCGAGCTCTACCTCACCATGTTCCACTTCTTTCTTCAGACAATTTACTTCGTTAAACAGAAAGCCAACCTCTAGTTATGATGATTTCAGCCACCTCCTAGTTTATTTGTCTTCCTATTTAGGCCTCACTGCCTTTTGCAATACATTGGCTAGACAAAAGTGTTCCAAGCTTGTTTAAACTCCAGGGTTTCAATATCTGCAGATTCAATCAGTGGTGGCTTGATTACTGTGTAGTCACAGCCTGCTACGGTTGTGTGTGCACTAAACTTGTGTAGACATTTCTTCATCATTATTCTCTAAAGAATACAGTAGAATGGATGACTTCTATTGCATTAGCTATTAGAAGGAACCTGAGGATAATTTAAAGTAGGCAGGAGGAAGTACATAGATGCTGTTCAAACACCACAGAATTTTATGTCTGGAACATCGGTGGCCTCTGGACTCCACAGGGGTCCTGGACCAGTCTCCTGTGGCTACCCTGGGACAGCCGTGCTTACAAGTTTGCTTTATTAAAATATGTAGTGTGTGTATTTACTTAAAGCGAGAGCACTTTGAGTCCCTCATAAATGCCTATTTGGGTTGATTTCCTGCCTAATGAGGCATTATATAAAAAAAATGCCGAACATTCCATTCAACCACGTGGGACAAACTAAGAATTTTGAAGGATTGAATTTCAGAACTAGGCCACGGGAAAATGTCATAGAATTATGAGAAGTAGGAAATGGTAAGTTTGTATTTTTCTGGGATTTTTTTTTTTCTGTGTGGAGAAATAGGGGAGACAGTTCCTGAATTTCTCATATGCACTGTCTCTTATGTCAAATTCTGTAGCTTACCCATATGTAGATTTGAAAATAGTGGTTTCTTTTTGTTACTTAATTCTATTTTTTTTTTTCTGAGACAATGTGTCAAAGTGGATCTGGAATTCTTCAGCCTCTGAGCTGATAGCATTACAGGCATGCTAAGTCTGGCTTGGAAGCAGTGTCTCTTTCTCTTTTATCCCCTCTCTTTCAAAATTGTGTGTGTGTGTCTGCGTCTGTGTATGTGCATGTACATGTACACAAGTATATGCATGTCACAGTGCATGCATGGAAGTCAAATGACAACGTTGGGAGTTGGTTCTCATCTTCCACTATGTAGATTCTAGGGATTGGCTTTGGGTCATCAGTCTTGACTGTTAAGTGCCTTTACACACTGATCTGTCTTGCCAGCTCCCAACACCAAAAGCGCCTTTTAAAGGTTTATTCATTTTTATTTTCTTTGTATGAATGTTTTGCCTGCATGTATGTATATTCTTCATGTGCGTGCCTGTTGCCTGCAGATGTCAGAAAAGGGGTCAGATCCCCTGGGAGTAGAGTTACAGATGGTTGTAAATCACCACGTGGGTGCTGGGAATTGAACCCAGGTCCTGTGGAAGAATAGCCAGTGCTGGTAACTGCATATTTCTAGTCTCTGGGTAAATTACTTTGAGGGTATCTTTCTTTTGTTTTCTTTTTTTTTTCACCCCACTCAGGATTTATTTTTATTTATGTGTATGTCAGCATGTGTGTGCGCACATACAAGTATCTAAAGAGGCGAGAAGAAGGCATTTGACCCCTGGAGCTGGAGTTAGAAGTAGTTCTAAGCCACTGGGTGTAGGTGCTAGGAACAAAACTCTGGTCCTTTGCAAGAGAAGCAAGTAATCTTAACTTCTGAGGCCTCATTTATTTAAAAAACAAAACAAAACAAAACAAGACAAAACATTTTTCATAGTCAATGTTCCTGAAGAGAAGTCCTTTGAAATTCAAAAATATTATGTCTTCATATACTTCAAACATTTCAGTATTCATGATCTTAGGCACACAATAATAAATATAGAGGCTATGGTTACATTATTTTCAAGCAAGGTTAAGGGTATTTTGAAATATCAAAGTACACTGTTATTGCTGTTGCTACTGTGTTTGTGGTACTGGGGACTACACAGGATCTGCTGGTTAAGACTCTTCCTAAACTGTGGACCCCGCTCTGCTTTCAGTTTTGTTTTTTCTTAAGTTGATCAGGCTGGCCTTGGGTTTACTCACTAGCCAGAGTAGCCTTTGCAACTGACACCTTCCTGTCCCCACTCTCAAGTACCTTCCATATGCAAGCTGTCATCAGCAGGTCTGCTTCTTCAAGTACATGATTTTGACTTTAACAAAAAGAAAAGAAAAGCAAACCCGGAATTAAGAATGTATTTTATGCTCAAAGAAATTGGAAATTTGAAGTAATTACTTAAAAATTAAAAACTGTATGTGATATTCATTTAGAGGCAAGTTGATCTGTGTTAAATCTTTAGTGGCTTGCCTCTGCTCTCTTCATGAAGAAATAGCCCCCAAATTGGAGAGTGATGAAGGCTTCTTTCCTTCTGAGACAGTCTCACTATGTCAACATAGGCTGGCCTCAAAGTGTCAGCCCTACCTCAGCCTCCCCAGGGCTGCCATTACAGATGTGTACCACCTAGTCTGACAACAACATGTTTGTTTTATGATATTCTTCTGTGTATTATTTTGGTAGCTCATTATTTACTTAGTACTCACTTGGAGGTGTACCTCTCTGGAGCAGTAAATATTAAAATTCGCTCTATGCTCCTGGCGGGTGCACGTGGCTCCTTTTGCACACACTTCCTGTATACCTGCCCTGATGTCCTGGATCCCAGATGGAAACACACACACACACACACACACACACACACACCCTTTATATTTTAATATGCCTTAACTAGCTCAATGGTTGTGCCACTCCTGAATCTCCTAACACATTTCCCTCCGATATTCCTGAGTTAATGCTTTCTAAATCTGTATTTTACCTTTGCTGCCCTGGTTCCTCTGGGCAGCCCTCCCATGGGGCCGCTTTCCCCTTGTACCTACATTTTGGTTGTCTCACCCTCCTGCTCCTTCATGGCGTGGTTCGCCCAACAGCTATCTCATGGTGGACCCTTTCCTCTCTTTTTCTTTCTTGCCCAGAAATCCTAAAAGTCCCGCCTCTTTCTCCCTGCCCAGCCATTGGCCGCTGGCAACTTTATTTCCCAATCAGAGCCAACTGAGGGCAGGCTTCCTTTAGCCTACTGCCAGGACACTGCAAACAGGTTTTTGGGTAACAGAATTAGCATGAGACCACAGCTGCTACAACTATCCATTAGTAAAAGTCTGCTCCAAATATTATCCACTTCACGGACTGGAGAGATGCCTCAGTTAGGAACACTTGTTGACGGCCAGGCGTGGTGGCACACGCCTTTAATCCCAGCACTTGGGAGGCAGAGGCGGGCGGATTTCTAGTTTGAGGCCAACCTGGTCTACAGAGTGAGTTCTAGGACAGCCAGGGCTATACAGAGAAACCCTGTCTCGAAAACAAAACAAAACAACAACAACAAAAAAGAACACTTGTTGCTCTGCCGGAAGACCTGAATTAGGTTCCCAACACCCAACACGGTGGCTCACAAGTTCCAGGGATTCAATGCCCTCTTTGGGCCTCTACGGGCACTGCACACATGTGGTGCATATAGATACAGGAAGAGAACACATATACATAAAAGTGAATAAAGTGTATTGCTTTAAAAATTAAAAAAAGTCTTATCAATTATTTTCTTTCCATTAATCCTCTTGCTCAGAAAGAGAATACGTGAGATGCTTCGTTCCCAAGTGAGCCCACTCACTCCCTGTCAGTGAACTCACTAATCATAGTGAAATTCTTGTTGAGAGGACTTGAGAAGTATCATGCTAATGAAAATGAAACCAAAAGGGTGCAAAGGGATACCAGGGCCAGACCTGCTCCCCAGTGCAATTGCCTGAGAAGGCTAGTCCAGCAGACTCACACTCGGGTCACACACAGCATGGACATTGGCCCACAGTCAGTCCGACACGTCACTAAATCGTCACAACGATTGTGGTGGCTCGAATGAGACTGGCCACCAGAGGCTCCTGTTTGTGTGCTTGGTTCCCAGTTGGTGGAATGAAAGTGTAGCCTTGCCTCTACAACACGGCAGCAGCTGCGGTGCATGCCTTTAATCCCAGCACTCAGGAGATGGAGGCAGATGGATCTCTTGGGTTTGAGGCTCAGTTTGAGAGCTAGTTCCAGGGCAGCTAGGGCTACAGAGAGAAACCCTGTCTCACCCCCCCCAAACCCGAAACAAACCAACCAACCAACACAAAACAAAACAGAGCAAAACAAAAAACCCAACAAAAAAAAAGAAGTGACTTTGTCGGAGTAGATGTGGCCTTGTTAGAGGAGGTGGGTGAATGGGGTGGGCTTTGAGGTTTCAAAAGCCTACCAGGCCCCATCTAGCTCCCTCTTTCTGCTAACAACTTGCAGGACAGATGAGAGCTTTCCAGCACCCACCTACCTGCCGCTTCCGTGCTCCCAGCCGTTATGATAAGGGGCTAACTCTCTGAAACTGTAAGCAAGCCACCAATTCAAAGCTTCTTTATATAAGTTGCCTCAGTCATGGTGTCTCCTGACAGCAATAGAACAGTAACTAGGACAAGGGTGAATTCTCACTGTTAAAAAAATATGAAAAAATGCAGTTCACCCATCCTGAGTCATCCTGTCTCTTACAACATATAATGTATCTTTTCTGTCCCTGAAGACAAAGTAGAAGTGACATCATATTTGAGGGAGTTATCCATGTGATTATTCAGCATTGATGTAGACCACATCACATGGGTCTGGGAAGCTGGGCCTGTGGTCAGGGCAGAGCAAATTCAAAAAGACTTTGACCTTCCAAGGATGTTTCATGACAGAATAAGTCATGTCACAGGGCACTGATAGTATGATATTTTATATTCCAAAAACGATTTTAGTTTTAATGTCATTACATAAAAAAATAGCATTACTGGGGGCTTGAAGAGATGGCTCAGCGGTTAAGAGCACTTGTTATCAAAGAAGTCCTGGGTTAGATTCCCAGTACCTACGTGGTAACTCACAACCACCTGTAACTGCAGTTCCCGGGGGATCTGACACCCTTTTCTTACCTCTGTGGGCCCCAGGCACAGATGAGGCATACAAGCATGCATATAAACAAAACAATCATACACAAATAAAACAAATCAATCTAAAATGTAGTACTGTATTATAGTTCTGCTTCTGTGTAGCAAAAATGACAGATTTTCACAGTATTAACACCATAGGACCCCTTATATTTGTGCTAGATGAGGCTAGGAGAAACATTTCAAACATTAGAAGCTCATTTCATTATTATGTGCTCTGTGGCACAAGTTGTGAAATTTTATTTTAGAAGAAAAATAACTTTAGACAGATTTCTTGTGAAAGATTTTGGGTGTGGGGCTCAGAAGACACTGAGATGGACTGTCTCTTTGGGTAAGAGATTCAGGAGAGTTCTTAACGTTATAGGCAGACAGAAAGCATGGTTAGGGCTCTGAGGAGAGATCTACAGAGTGGAGGACTCATCTTATGGGCTCAGAGGAAAGGTAAGGGTCCTTGTCTCATGCTTGAGGACAGGTCCGAAATACAGGTTGCCTGTGATTCTTGGGTAGCAGGGAAAAGGAAGAGAGTCTTCTATTCCAAGGAAGGGACGTGTGACCTTGAGGATGTGGGGGTCTCATTTAGCCAATGTGTATCTATCAAGTATGTCACTGGCAGCCTCTGATGGCTTAGAGTCTGTTAGTCTGGGCCTGTGTACCAATGAACTGTAAGGGAGTCGAGAGACACACCTGCACGTTGGCATGACCTGAGCAGTGTATGGTCTGGGTTGTTAAAACATAAGCTATTTTAACAGTTTCTTTGAATTCTTAATGGGGATTTGAGGATTCCAGTTTCTCTCTGTGCTGTGTTGTTTGAGACTCTAGGAAATATGATTTAGTTGTGCCTAGTCAAAGTTTGAAAACAATTGTAACTTTTTGTGCCATGCTGAGCTTCCACTCTAAGCTATCTACTCAGGAGCAGCCACTGCAGCATTAGAGTCCACCAAAAGCCAGCATCTGAAGCTGTGAGGTCCAAGCAGAAGCCGCTACCTTCAGCATCAGCAGCTTTCCTTAGAGGCCTTTCTACATCAAATCTCTAAGAGCTGTTTTGGATCAAAAATTCACATGCCCTTTGAACAGAATCATTTCCCAAATGTCCTTATCACCAAGGTGACTGGTTAGCAATGTAAACGTCCAGGCCCTGTGTTAGTTAGCTTTATGCAGGAATAATCAAAGCTTAGGAACCAAAAGCATGCTTTTCTTAGAAAACATCCTTGTGTGTGATTATCAAGCTAAGGTTGCTTTTAATGCTGCTTATAATGAAAAGGAAGACTTTGCATTACAGCACATTTTGACACTTCCTTGTGGTCCTTCTTTCTTGCATCCATCTGTCCATACTTCATTTCAGATACCCACTTTGTTTGCTTTACTTCTAGAATGCAAATTTGGTCTCCCAGAGGTGAGAGTCCATGTCAGCATTCAGTGATGCATCGACAGGGCAAACGCTGTTGCTGTCTATACAGCTTTGCCGTCAACCTAACTTGTATCTGATTGTACTTCTAAAGACTGCAAGTAGTTAACAGCTCTTTATATGATCAGATAGAATTATGTTAAAGTTGTTCTCTCTTTGACTTTCTCTGACTCCTATCTCTAACTTTAAAACCAATTACAGTCAGGTTTACAATGAGAGAGAGAGAGAGAGAGAGAGAGAGAGAGAGAGGAGAGAGAGAGAGTCAGTCTTGAGGGATGAAATACTTCTGTCTCCTCCTGAGAGTGATGGTGAGTCTTGCTGACATGTTAAGATGTGGAACAGTGCAGTGAGTCCCAGAGGGTGACATGGCTGAATTCAGACTCTGAAATATATACTTCGGATATAAACTTAACCTCTAATTGCTTATGAGACATTAAGGACATAGTAACTGATACACCCAAAGCATATTACTTCAGATTTTCATACTTAGAACATATTTTGTATATATGTACACGTGTATTTATGTACAGATGTATATACACATTTACTTGTTTATTGTATTTCTTCTCCCAGGAAAGGATTTAATATTTAGTAGACTTCCCATTAAATGGAAAGATAAGTACAAATAAAAACAAGTATACGAGAACTTTAAATGAGGGAGAAGGGTGTAGGGGAATGTCTTAGTCACCTTTCTATGACTGTGATAAGACATCACGGCCAATGCAGCTTATAAAAAAGAGTTTGTTTCAGAAGCGGATGGAGTCCACATCCATCACAGTGGGGAGCATGGCAGCAGGTAGGCATGGTGCTAGTGCAGTGGCTGGGAACTTACATCTTTAGAAACAGCCACAAAGTGAGAGAGCTCACCGGGCAACGGTGCAGGCTCTTCATTATACTTTACTTATTTATAGACAAGGTCTCCTCTGTAGGAGTGACTATCCTGAGAAATCGGTGTAGACCATGCTGGCCTCAAACTCACAGCAATCCTCCTGCCTCTGCTTCCCAAGTGCTGGGATTCCATGGGCATGCCCCTACGTCCAGCCTTTGTTGTCTTCTTTTTTCCACCTACTCCCCACATTCCTTTGGCATCTTTGTCCATCTTTGTCTGTTTCTTTCTTTCTTTCTTTTTTTTTTTTTTT
>NC_034593.1:58312453-58313432 GCF_900095145.1 Mus pahari
AAGATTTATTTATTTATTATATGTAAGTACACTGTAGCCATATTCAGACACTCCAGAAGAGGGCGTCAGATCTTGTTACAGATGGTTATGAGCCACCATGTAGTTGCTGGGATTTGAACTCTGGACCTTCGGAAGAGCAGTCGGGTACTCTTACCCACTGAGCCATCTCACCAGCCCGTCTGTTTATTTCTAAGTGCTCTTTCTTACTCCCACTATTTTTTCTCTCCTTTCTTCTGTTTTACATTCTCCGTCTTTGGTTGACCTTCATTTCCTGTGAAAATGCAAAAAGGAAAGGCAAGCTACAATGCTCAGAGTTAATTTTCAGTTTTGATCCCAAGTGAAAAGCTTACATAAGGATTTATGATGGAACCACAGCCAAAAGGGACAGTCCTTCCTCTTGGGCCTCATACATAAGGTTTATGGGGCTCGCTGGGAGGCCTGTAATTCCAGCATCATTACTGAGATGAGAGTACTTATGTTGCAAGCACTGGTTCTCAAAAAGCACCCCCTGCCCCAGGCCATGACTGGTGCAAATTGTCACCTTGGAGCCTTAAGAAGAGAGTGAACTTTTTCTCTCAGGAAGCTTTTGTCAATTTGTGCTTCATAGGTCACGTTGTTTCTGTGTGTGTAGCTGCCTCTGCGGATGTGTGCCTCAGTCTATGTGTATGTCTCTATGCCTGTGCCTGTACTTGCTCCTAGCGTTAGTGCCAGTGCTGGTGGGTGTTCATGTCTGCACACGTGCTCGGGTCTGTGTCTTTGCCTATGCCTGTGTCTTGCTTTCCTCAAATCACGTGAAACTTAAATATCTAACCTGTTTATAAGGGAGATCTTAAGTATACTAACTAAAGCATAGGGTTGGAGCATACTTCTCACATGTCAGGAGGGTTGGAGCATACTCTCACATGTCAGGAGTGTTGGAGCATACTCTCACATGTCAGGAGTGTTGGAGCATACTCTCACATGTCAGGAGTGTTGGAGC
>NC_034593.1:58313497-58320490 GCF_900095145.1 Mus pahari
AGCATACTCTCACATGTCAGGAGTGTTGGAGCATACTCTCACATGTCAGGAGTGTTGGAGCATACTCTCACATGTCAGGAGTGTTGGAGCATACTTCTCACATGTCAGGAGTGTTCTTTAGTTTTGAGCCCCTTCTTCCATTAGAACATGCGTTGCCCAGGTGAAGTTCAAGGAACGACCAAAAAAGAACAACTACAGTTTTTGGCATGTCTGTTGATTTCCATCTTTGTCTCAATATTGTTATTTTTATGGAACCTATATTTTTCATAGCACCAACCGCTCCATCTTATTTTCCACTACTTAAAAAATAATATTAATGGTAAATACAGTAAAGCTGTCCAGTTCTTTCCACAACACACTACCCACACACAGATGGCTGTGCTGGCAAAGCAAGGAGGCGCTTTGCCTCAGGCAACTCCCATATCATGGCTCAAGACATTTGTCTGGATGCCAAGGAAAAAAATGTCAAAATGTAGCCTAATGTATAATGTGTATATAAAGCAGTTATATGGAGGCTGAATTCAGGAAAATAGGGGGTTATATGTATAAAATGACGGTCAGGGGAGAAAAGAAAATAACAAAGAACAAAACCTAAACAAGGAATTGTTGAGAATATGTGTTGCTATTATTTGATTTAATTTGGGGAGTGGGTTTAGGTGAGATTTGAGTTCAGGTATAAGAGGGAGAAAGATTACGGGGGCATTACCATTTTAGTATAGGCATTTATGGTGATTTGAGTAAAAATTTCCTCCATAGTCTTGGGCATTTGAAAGCTTGGTCCCCAGTTGGAGACTCTGTTTGGGAAGGCTCAGGAGGTATTGCCTTGTTGACCCTGGAGGTGGGCCTGGAGTGTTTAGACTCAAGTCTCATGATCGCTCTCTCTGTTTCACGCCTGCAGTTCAAGCCATGAGCTCCCAACTTCCTCTTCCTGCTGGAATGCCTTCTCTCTGCCATCATAGCCTCTCGTCCAGTGGAATGATAAGCCCAAATAAACTCTTTCCCATAGCAGTTGGTTTGGTCATGGTGTCTCATCACACAATATTAGCAACCAAACTAATATAGCATCCTTCACATTGAGAGGAAGAAGTAATAATTGAATACTAGCTCAGCCAGGCAGTGCCACTGAGTGTCTGCATGTCCGGCAGTCTGAAGACGTGCAGGTGACCGACTTCCTGATGCACGCTGCGTCATGCTGAAAGGATAAGAATATTTGTTTATTAATAATCATTTTCATTGGTTTTTGAGACATCTTTTTCTCTGGGTAGCCCTGGCTGTCTTGGAGCTAGCTTCGTAGATCAGGCTGTCCTTGAACTCAGAGATCAGCTTGCCTCTTTAGTTATTTTAAAGATATGTTTAAAAAAATACCAAAACAAAGCAAAGTTCACAAACAGCAGCAGCAGCAGCAGCAACAGCAACAGCAGCAGCAGCAGCAACAACAACAACAACACTATGGAGTTTGTTTGTGTTGGCCACCTGTACTTGGGCACGGATCATCCTTGGCGTGAGGTTGATATACCCAGTGACTCTGTACTGGAGAAACTCGTTTCCCCTTCTCAGCAGATATCAATTGCAAATAGCTTCTTGGTTAGGGGTGAGACTTTATGCTCACTTCTCCTCAGTGCTGGGATTTTGTCTGATTTGAACCCGCATGGTCTTGTGCATGCTGTTAAAGCCTTTTTTTTTTTTTTTTTTTTTTTTTTTTGAGTTCATATGGTTTTGTGTGTGTGTGTGTGTGTTAATGGTTTGTTTGTTTGGACTATCATTGTTTGCTTTTTTGAGAGAGTAGGGGTTGGGTAGGGAGGTGGGGAAGATCTGGGGGAGGAAAAATAGGATCAAAATATATCGCATGAAAAAAATTTTTAATAAAAAGAAAATATATTTTAAAATTTAGAATCTTTCAGAAAAGTTACAAGTATAGCACAGGACAGGAATGGTTTTGCTTTCCTGACAATTAGTGAGTAAGTTGCTGACCTGATGCCTTTAGCTTTAAATGATTTCTGCAACTTTAGTGTTTGTTTGCATGCAAGTAGTCTAAATAAGGGAAGACCCCGCACCAGGATGCTGAGGTGGAGACGTTGCTGCTGGGAGCCCCAGGGCCCCGTCCAGTCCTCCCATTTGTTTTCTTGGCACGCCTGGTAGCAAAGTGCCCGTCTGGTAGCGAAGCCCCCTTCAGTGCTCTTGCCGCTTCAGCTTCAGTTCTCCTGTCTGGGAAGTCTTCAGTGTTCCTTTGGCTTTCACCGGCCATTTATCATGAGCAATGTATGTTAATGTGAAACTGTGGTGTTTTTTTTTTTTTTTTTCCATGATTACACTTCAGGCTATGCACCTTCGGTATACTAGATGGCTAAGGTTAGGTGTGAACTAACTGGATTAAAGGGGAGTTGAGAGCTGACAAGCATCGTGGTAATGTACCCCACACTGACATTAACTCAGTTGTGATTGCATAGGGTTATAACGGAGATGAAATTTCCTGTTACCTAGTAACTGTGGGGCTATCCTAATGCGATACAAAACAGTCCTGATGGGTGTGTGGTATAAACAAATCTACTACCAGCCTAGAAGACTATAGTGATACAGTTATGTACAATTCCTATTTGATAACGATAAAAATGACTATGTTAGCCAGGTATGGCGGTGCATACCTTTAATCCCAGTGCTGAGGAGGCAAGAGTGGGTGGAGCTCTGCCTGGACTACAGAATGAATTCTAGGACAGCCAGTGCTACACACAGAGCTGTCTCAGAAAAGCTAAAAAATAAAAACAAAACAAAACAAAACAAAACAAGACCGTTACTGTTTTATGTAGCTACTATGTTTTTCAACAGTTTTATTTTTTTATTTTTATTTTTATTTTTAAGAGTTCATCTACTTAGCCAAGGCTGGCTTCAAATTTGCTGGCTTCCTGTCTACCCCTATCACATACACATTTTGAATGCTGGTATTACAGGCAAACACTACCATGTCTAACTTAACAGTTATTTGAGTAGACTCCTTCAGCTTAAATAAACAAATTTACTGTAAAAATGTATTTTGGGCATCGGTGAGTGCCTCAAAGAGGCTTATGGGGGGACTGACTTGCACTACTTAGACCTGTGTCCAAACTCTTCAGGGCACATTGCTCAGAATTCATCTCTGTTGTTGAGATGTGATGCCTGCCTGTTTCTGTGTGTATGAGGATCTTTCCAGGAAAGATTGGTGTGTGATTTGATGCACTAAGTGGGAAGCATCACTTCCATTGGCTGGGTGCTCAGGTAGATCAGAAAGGCAGAGGGAAGGTGAATTGTTCTCTCTTGTGGAGCTGGGCACTTTTCTTTTGCTCTTGGACAGCAGAACATTAGCTCCCATGACTTTTGGAATCTGGGGATTGCATCAGTGACTCACCAGCATCCCTTACCTTAACCCAGGATTTCAGGTCCTTGGTCTTAGACACAGAAGATGCTACTGGTGTGGTTCTGGGATCTTTGAACTTGGTGGTCATGCTACTGAGTTCCTTGGTTCCTTGACTTTTAAGTGTCATATCAGGGGGTTCCTAGCCTTCATAATGATAATCCAGTTTTCTTAACTATCCTTTTCTTGTTCTGTCAGCCTATATATCCTATTTCTCTGGAGAGCTCCTACTAGTACAGTTAGGAACATCACAGATTCTCATCTCATCTTTGCATCCTATCAGGTATCACATGACTTGGGTCTGTCCCATTATGGAATCAGCACACTTCAACCATGTGATCAGGGTGATGTCTGTCAAGTTTACACATTAAATTTTTGTGTACTGTCTTAGTTAGGGTTATTATTGTTATGATGAAACACCATGACCAAAAGTAACTTGGGAAGGAAAGGGTTTATTTGGCTTACATATCTGGAATCACAGTTCACTGAGGACAGTCAAAAGCAGGAACTCAAATAGGGCAAAAACCTGAATACAGGAGCTGAGGTAGAGGCCGTGGAGGGGCGTTCAGCCTGCTTCTTATAGAACTGAGGACCGCCAGCCCAGGGGTGGCCCCTCCCTCAGTGGACTGGTCCTCTCACATCATTCACTGATTAAGAAAATGCTTTCTTATAGAACTGAGGACCGCCAGCCCAGGGGTGGCCCCTCCCTCAGTGGACTGGCCCTCTCACATCATTCACTGATTAAGAAAATGCTTTCTTATAGAACTGAGGACTGCCAGCCCAGGGGTGGCCCCTCTCTCAGTGGACTGGCCCTCTTACATCATTCACTGATTAAGAAAATGTCCTACAGGCTTTCCTGTAGCCAGTTTTATGGAGGTATTTTCTCAATTGGGGCTCTCTCAAATAACTCTAATCTGTGACATGTTGACATTAAATTAGCCAGAACACTATTCTTGATGCTTTGAAACTTACTTTTAACCAAAATTTTAACTTATCTATTTACTATTTAAATATGTTTATAGTTTATATGTGTTTTATTAAGTAGGCTACAATTTTTTTTTGTGGGGGGGGGTGAAGAGGAACAGGTTCTTTTATGCTGTCCAGGCTGGTCTCAAACTCAAGTTGTCTTCTGGTTCAACCACCCCAGCTACTGTAACTTGTGCTACTGCATCAGCTTATAATTCCTATGTCAAGTTTGATGCTTAAATCACTGATTTTCCCAGTGGCAACCCCTCTAAACCATGTGGTTTGGGCGAGCACCTTCTTGCTTTCGGAGACAGGATGGTACTGTGCACCCTACACTTCCTCCTCTGGCTTGGGAATTATCTGCTCTCCAGGAAACCATGTGTCCTATTAACAGGGAATTGCACCTGTAATCCGAGATCTGGGCGTTAGATGTGCTCACTGCGATGGGGAGAGTTCTCAGGATTGTTCAGTCAAGAGAGTTTGGGGTTTGTAGGCATGCGTCAAGACACACTTATCTGAATACGTTTTCCTGTGTTTCTCTGTTGAGACAGTGAGTTCATATACTGCCATATTATATTGGATGAGAAAAGGTCTTTCTAATCTTACTCCTTCCCATATTTGTTTCTTCTCCCTCTGACCATATGGAACATGGTAGCATCCTGGGAGGCCACTATGATTGCATGCCCTCTTTAATATATATTAATATTTTCACATAATATATATCAATAATATATAAAAACAGGGTCTTATTATGCTGCCCAGACTGGTCTGGAACTTGCTATATAGACCAGAGCTCCAGAGAGCCATCTGCATTTGCCTCCCAGAGTGTGGGGGTTAAAGACATGCCTTACAGTATCTGGCCCCGCTCACCCCGTTTGCGCTCTGAGCAGGTTGGACCTCTTTGTTGATGCCTTTCTTCCCCAGCTCATGCCGTAACGCCAGCAGCAGGTCATCCATCATGGGTAGTCAGTCTTTCCCCATAGCTGAACTCCAGAAAAACTGTTCCATTGAGGACAGTTGCATATCTCACTGTGCTTGAATTGGTGGGTCTAAAGCTTCATTGTTTTGAATAGAATACAAGTAAACAAAGAAAGAGGAAGTTTACATTCTAGTTTACATTCTGGAAATTAAAAGAAACAACAGTGTACACTGTGTGTTTATTTCCTATACTAATGAGAAATAAGGCTTTCTATTAATATTAAACAGTCTAAAATATTAAACATGTTTTTAAAACCTTATATTTATTCTTTTCTTAGGGGACTAATGTAATGCTGGATAATTAGACTCAGATTTGGTATTTATCCTTATTTGGGGCCAGAAAAGAAGTCTCTTTTGATATGCAATCTTTCTCTTTTATTATGCCCAGAAGGATTGGAAAATATTGGGAATTAATAATTATTGGTGAAGAGAAGAGGCTGAGAAGTGATTACAGTTTAAAGTAAAGGTCGGTGTTGCTGTCTTTAATCACTTCATGTGATTCCCACCCCTAGGCATTCATCTTTGTCATCACCCATTGACTCTCATTGTAAAGCCTACCCTAGTAATTTAATCCAGATGAAGTCAAACTGTTACTTCAGACTCCATTTTGTGGTCCCATCGAGGTAATTACTATGAATCAATCAGTGATTGAGTCTGAAAAATACATTTAATTATTATTAATTGAATAAGCACGGAGTTAATAAAACTGTCCTAGGATATTATATGAGAAATCAATTGACTGTATCTGCCTTCGAGAAGTTATACCCTAAGGGATAAAGATTCAGAAAAAGAACAATCTTTCCCATTTAGGTAAAAATGTTCTTAGTAATTGTTCATGAAATTACATTTTTTCATAATGCTTAAGAGCTGGCATGGCATGGCCTAGGGAAGTGAAATAACAATTTTGTCTATGCAAATTCTTAATATGGCAAACATTCTAAATTAACCTAAAATTTATAAAAATCAGTGCCTCTCTGAGAATTTTATATTTAATTAGTAAGCTGGATTAAAAAATTATTCCATGTGAACAATTATATCCCTATATATAATTTAATAACAAGGTCCTGTCAAATCAGAGTCAGTAACTTTGATATACATAAGTCATAAGGCTTAAGACTGTTCACAAACCATGACATTCTTTATCTTTTAAAACCCCAGAGGTTCAGCAACCCTAATCATAGAGCATGCCAGTTTTCTGCATTTGACCTTTGTATTGCTCCATAATTCTAGCCCAGGAGTATTGCTAACCACAACGTGGAGGGGTTGCAGAGCCTCCGCGCAACCTAAGATCTGGAAGCTGAGGGTTCTCACTGAAAAAGAATGACAAATGAAATATCCAGCTTCACAGTTAGTTCATCACGACCTTCAGGAAGGAGACTGAACAGGGATGAAAAGAGCAAGGCTCTGGAAACAGCGGAGGAAAGGACCAGTGACCCCTGACAGGCTCTTACGCAAGAGGATAGAAGGGTGGGAAGGAGATCGACCAGCAGGAAAAGTGCCTCGCTGAGGAGTGAGCAGTGCCTGAACTTCGCCCTGCCCTGCCCTGCCCTGCCCTGCCCTGCCCTGCCCTGCCCTGCCCTTCTCTGTTCTGCTCTGCACTGATCTGCCCTTCCTTCCTTCCTTCCTTCCTTCCTTCCTTCCTTCCTTCCTTCCTTCCTTCCTTC
>NC_034593.1:58320520-58322856 GCF_900095145.1 Mus pahari
TCCTTCCTTCCTTCCTTCCTTCCTTCCTTCCTTCCTTCCTTCCTTTCTTCCTTCCTCCCTTCCTTTCTTATTTTTAAAATATATTATTTATTTAATGTATACTGTACACTGTACAGTATACACTGTACAATGTAAAGTACACTGTAGCTGTCTTCAGACATACCAGAAGAGGGCATCTGATATCTCATTACAGATGGTTGTGAGCTGGGAATTGAACTCAGGACCTCTGGAAGAGCAGTCAGTGCTCTTAACTGCTGAACCATCTCTCCAACCCACCTGAGCTTTTCATAACCAAACTACATTGCCTCTTCAGAGAAAACCTTAAAAGACAAACCTTCTCTTTTTCCTTTCATTTCTTTTTGTTGCACCTTTGAGATGTGTGTCAGAATCATCTGTGGTAGCATGGAGACTTTGTGAAGTGCTCCTCATGGCTAGTATCTTAAGCTAGCCAATCACAACTCGTCAGGTAAGTCCCCGTCCTCCTTCCTTCTCCCTGTTCACCAAGACTGTTCTTATGTCCCAGGAGACCCAATTCTGAAACAGCATTTGAAAGAAGAATGCGTGTCTGAGGAAGAAGAGTTCTTTGAAATGTGTAGAGTTTGGTGTCTCAAACAGACAACTTTTCCAAACACTAAATTCCATAGCTTAGGAGGAAAGGAGGGGCTGCCTTTCTGAAGGCTAGCCTCCAATCACTTGATATGTCTACAGGACATCCAAAACATCTAAGAGGCTAGGAAGGCATGGGTAGAGAGTTCACACCACTGACTAATCTCTTACAAAAGGTTTATTTATTTTAATTTTATATATATAAGTGTTTTGTCTGCGCATCAGTGCATGCCTGGTGCTTGTGGAGGTCAGAAAAAGATGTAGGGTCCCTGGAACCATTAAGGGCAGTTGTGAACCACCACATGGGTACTGAGGATCAACTCTAGTTCTTTGCAAGAGCATCTCTTAACTGCTGAACTAATTTCTCCAGCCCCACTGATGAATCATTTTGTAGTTTCTTTCTTTTAGATGGGGTCTTATTAATGTAGCCCTGCCTGTTCTGGAACTTGCTATGTAAATCAGGCTCGCCTTGAATACACAGAAATCTGCTTACCTCTGCCTCCCAAGTGCTGGGATTACTCTACTTCTGCAGACACGCTTTCTTCTTTCAAATGCTGTTTTAGAATAGAGTCTACTGGACACATGCTAACCATTTTGAACACAGAAGTACAGAGAGCTTCTGAAGTTACAAATAGTAAATTATCATGTACACAAAAATCAAGATCACTTATTGTCTTAGTTACTTTTCCCTTGCCGTGATAAAACTCCATGACCGAGGTAGTTACAAAAGAAAGTATTTAATTATTTGGCTTATGCTGTCAGAGGGCTAGAGTCGATGGTAGAGTGAAGGAACAACTCAAAGCTTGCATCTTCATCCACAACCTTGACTCAGAGAGATAGAGATAGAGATAGAGATAGAGATAGAGATAGAGATGAGATAGAGACAGAGAGGTAGGTAGGTAGATATGTAGATAGGTAGAAAGATATATAGGTAGAGAGCAGTGAGATTCAGATGAAATTTTAAAACTTCAGAGCCCTTCCCCACACACCTCGGCCAACAAGGTCGATAGCTCCTAATCCTTCCCAAACAGTCCCATCAACTAGGAACCAGCGCTTCAAATATATGAGCATATGGAACTCATGCTCATTCAAACCACCACGTCTGTCTTTTTCAATGATGTTAGGAAGTTGTTGGTGTTGGTGATGTGATGGTGTACACACACACACACACACACACACACACACACACACACACACACACACACACGTGTTAGAAACCAAAGTTGTGGCCTTGTTCACACTAAGTGCTCTACCACTGAGTGACATCTAGATACTCCCACCTCGTTCTCTTTTGAGACAAGGACTCACTGTCTAGCCCAGGCTGGCTTCAAAGTTGAGATCCTTCAGCTGGAATCATAGGCATGTGGCGTCCACTCTGGCTAGATGCCTTATTCTGTCTGTGGGGTTCAGTATTACTGTTTCCAGGTCTCTACAATAGTAAAACGACACAGTCTCATCTTCAGAAATTTGAAATGCTTCTCAACTGTGGGAAGATTACGTGCTTGTTTCATTTGTGTTGAAACTGAGCATATGAGCTTTTTTGGCCAGTGGAACGTGGGTAGGAGTGATTAAAAGCTACAGAATTATAGGGAAAAAATTCAACCTTTTCTAAACTAACTGCCTTGCTCATTACATAGTTTTCCTCTCTTTTATTGTACCATCAACTTTCACATTCTTATGGGGTTACACACACACACACACACACACACACACACACACACACACACACA
>NC_034593.1:58322913-58328992 GCF_900095145.1 Mus pahari
CACACACACACACACACACACACACACACACACAGAGAGAGAGAGAGAGAGAGAGAGAGAGAGAGAGAGAGAGAGAGAGAGAGAGAGAGAAACTTTTATTGGTCCCAAATAGCCCTAAAGCATTTGCTCATATTTTTACCTCCATTTCTTCACTTCTTATGTTTTCTCTAACTCACTGCAACCAGGTTTTTTAATCCCGATGCTTCAATAAAATTGCTTCCATCAGGGTTGCTAAGGACTTCTGAGCTGTCAAATGTCGTGGCCAACGGCATTTAACACTGCAGATTGCTCATCCTTCTGTAAAATTCTCTCTGACTTGTCTCCCAGCTCACCAACCTCTTTTAGTTTCTCCCAGTGTCACTGGATGCTATTTTCTTATATTCTCTGTTGGCTGTCTCTGGTCTCCTAAAGCTCTAGATGTCGGCGTGCCTTATATTTGACTCTCCTTGATCATCTTTTATACCTTTAAACAAATATTCTAGCTAGCCAATTTACAAATTACCAATTTATATCTCTTATGCTCTAATCTCGTACTCACACTTACTGTCTATCTCTTAAGCATCGTGAATGTTCAAAGCCAAACTATTTACTGCACTTTGTTTTCTACGTTCTTTTTGCTAACAATGGCAGCTCTCTTCAAGCAGGTGCCTCCGAGCAAGCCTAGGTGTCCTCCAGGTGCTTCTGCTCCCCCAGACTCCATAAAGAGGAGCAGAACCTATTGCTGCTGTCTTCTAATGACCTGAAATGTGTTTACATCACTGCTGCCACCTGGCCACCTCCTGTGTCCTCTGGCCTCTTTTGGGCTCTTCCATGGTTGGAACTAGCAGAAACAGGAACAGAAAACGAATGGGCTTGTCCTTGCCCACTCCCTCTTTGACTCAGGCCTCATAACTTCTGAGGCCCCACGCGGCACCAGGCTGCACTGTAATATTGTTCTTTTCTTACTGTGCCTTGTCAGGAACTGGGAAATATCACTGCAATGATTGTGATCTGAAATGTCCTCTCATGGCTCACGTGGAGTCTTTGGAAAGTAATGGGGTCATGAAGTCTCTGATCTCATCAGTAGATGAATCCACTCACAGATCCGTAGCTAAACGGGTTATTGGCAGATGGTGAAAACTTTGGCAGGGATGGCCTACTTGGAGGAAGGTGGATTTGAAGGTTGTGTTTGGTCCTCAGATTCTTTGTGTCTCTACTTTCTGGCCACCACGAGATGAACAGCTTTGCTCTTTCACATACTTGCTACCATGATCCTTTGTATCACGACTGGCCCAGAAGCGATGAGGACAGGTGACCTGGGGCAGAAACCGATAGAAGTGTGAAACTGAGACAAGCTGTTCCTCCCTTAGAATGGTTTGCACAGGTGTTTTGTCACCATGCTATAGAGCTGACCAGCAGCTACCTTCTGTCCTAGCGAGTGCTCTGCTGCTGTGCAGAGACACCATGGCCACGACAACACCTGGATAGGAAAGCATTTAACTGGGGTTGGCTTATAGGTTCAGAGGTTTCATCCATTGCCATTCAGTGGCAGGGAGCATGGCAGCACACAGGCAGCCATGGTACTAGAGAAGGAGCTGAGAGTTCTACATCTGGATCTTCAGGCAGCAGAAAGAGAGAGAGGGGAACTGAGTCTGGCTTGGGCTTTTGAAACTCAAAAGTCCACCCTCAGTGACACACTTCCTAAAACAAGCCCACACCTCCTTCTCGAGGTGGTTGAGATTAAGTATTTATTATTATTAATATATTATATATGATATTACAATATAATATTATTAACATGATAATTAAGTATTTAATATATAAGTCTGTGGGGCCATTCTTATTAAAATGACAACACTTTCCCTCTTGCCTTTAATTTATTTTCACACCTCTGAAACTGAAACTGGGATCTTCTTAGTTGAGTCATTTGAATCCATTTCTTGCTGAGAACCTGATTGACTCTATCTAAAATACTATGTTCATCTCCTCTTTATCCATTTAAATATTTTCCCGTAGTATATATGTGAAATTTAATAACTTTTATAATTTTGTGCCATCGCTCTTCTTCTACAAGGAATATGAAAATACCCTGACTGTTTTAATTTTAATTTTTACTTTTGTATCCCGAGTCCTCGCTTCTAGAAAAAGTGTTCTTACATATTAAGGAACAGTAGAAAATAAGTCAAAGAGTATTTAGGCATGGTTCTGAGGCCTTAGAGGGTAGGGGACTCCCAGTGCTGTGGAAGGTAGAGACAGGAGGACTGTCAAGGCTTGTCTGTCAACAGTCTAGCTCCAGGTTAAACGAAAGATCCTGTCTTGAGGAATAAGGAAAATGATGGAGCAGGACACCTGGCGTCCTCCTCAAGCCTCTGCTTACACACATGTTCTTGCACATACACATGCACACACACACAGTTTCAGATGCAGATAACACACACACACACACGCACACACACACACGCACACACATACACACACACTGCCTATGTAGATATAGTATTTGAGTAGTAAAAGGAAAGGCTGGTGAGATGGCGTATCAGGAAAAGGCCCTTGCAGTCAAGTGTTATGGTGTCAAAAACAAGACCATGATGCTGCAAGTCAAAATTTGATTTTTATGGTCAGGCCAGACTTACATTCTTCCCTTACAATGGCAGGAAAATGAAGCGGCTGCAACTATAACCAGGAAATATAGAAGGCAACCCCATAATGCCTGGAGGTCCCACTGAGGCCTGAGGAAAACCTGGGGTAGGAACTGATGGGGGATGACCACTGAGGGAGTTCCTCACTTAGCCTCAGCCCTTCCTCCTTCCTAAGGTCCCCGGTCTCCACTGGGTTGCAAGATAAAGGTGCCTGTGAGTCTTGTCTGTCTTTTCCATGTCATCTGCACCATCAGCAGGGTTCTAGAATGTAGCATGTTCCCTCTAGTTGGTCATCACAGAGACATCCCCCCAAGACTCTCAGGGCACCGAGTCTAACGTTTATATTTATTTGGTTTTGTTGTTGTTTTGGTGGTGATGGGTGTGTTTTCTTTTGTTTTTGTTTTGTTTTATTGGTTTTTTTTGGTTGTTGTTGTTGTTGTTTTTGGTGTGTTTCGGAGGGAGTTTGGCCTTGGCCAAACTATTTCAGTTAACTGGGAGTCTGGTCAGAGCAGCTGTTTTTTTTTTTTTTTTTTTCCTTCTGACCCTGGAGTCTGGTGTTGTCCCACAGGAGAAACAAGACTTTGGCCTTCCATTCAGTCAACCCTAGAGGTAGCATCTCTAGGAGTTACCTATTGTTAAGTTAGGAGAAACCTATTGTAGTTATTACCTCATGGATGTGTATGCATACCTTGTTACCACAGCTGTGTCTGTGTAGAAACCTGCAAACATGACAAGACAGGTGGAAAATTTGGGCTGACACTAGGGAGTCACATCTATTAGGGATGGCCAAAAAGAATATCCGACATGGCCAAGAAGTCTGGACCATGCTATTAGTGGCTGTCCTGAGTTGTCTCCACACGCCCTGTAATGTGATCCCGAGCCTTGCACTGTTTCTGATTTCTTTCTATCTTCTACTGTCTTACCCAAAGAGAGAGAAATGTTGCTTTTAAGGGATATATATGTATTTTGGAAAAAGCTAGTCCATGAATGTGTAAATATAAAAATGTCTAATCGAATCTCTGTTTTACTGGTCATGAAGTGGCTTTTCTCCTCTATTAGATTAGATCACAGTAAATGCTTTCCAGACGGTGTGAGTGGATCTTGCCAGCGCGATGATTCTCTCAGGACAGTTGCTTCCTGAGCTGCAGCTGATGTGTGTTCATCTCCCTATACTACTTACTCTCTGGCTCTGTCCACTTCCTCTTCTTTCAGTTATGCAGTAGTCTATGGCAAGTTATGTTAAACGCCTAAAGTATTTGGACACTGGCAGGAGTGAATATCAAAACCAATGTGTGTCAGGAGGCTCTATCGTGGTGTTGCTGTGGAAGATGGGAGGAGGTAGCTCTTTTCTTTACATGTTGAATTTGAATCTTACAGGACATTCGTGGAGAAATGTAAGGATATCTGTGAGGTGGGATTGTACAGACCTTGGTGAAAAGTCATAGCCAGAATCCGTAGGTTATAGTACAATGGTGGCTTAATAGCGAAGGAGGCCATGACCCTAAGCAACAGTCTGTAGGAAGGCACAGGCTGTCTCCAGAAAGTCACATTTAGCAAAGGAGGCAGGATAGGTAATCAGAAGGGGCTGGGTAGTATAGATAAGCTTTATTAAATGCTTACCACTTTAAGAATTTTATAGTTGTTTTTTTTAACCTATTCCTTATAGCCTCCTTTGATTTGATAGGTTCCTTATAGCCTTATTTGATTTGACAGATAAACAAAATGAGACTGAAAAGTTTAAGGTTCCCTTACAGGCTAAGCATATATTAAATGGTGCTGCCAGGTTGGTTGGACAACAAAATCTACATTGATATTGTATGTATGTATGCATGCATGTATGTATGTATGTACTATTTTTTTGGTTTTCCGAGACAGGGTTTCTCTGTGTAGCCTTGGCTGTCCTGGAACTTCCTCTGCAGACCAGGCTGGCCTTGGTCTTATAGATCTGCCTGCCTCTGCCTCCCACGTGCTGGGATTAAAGGCATGTGCCACCACTACCTGGTCAAAATTCACATTTTTTTAAAAAAAAATTCATAATTATATTTATGTACAGAAAACTAAGTGTACATTTAACCCAATTTAGTGGCAAGTTCTTTAGCCTTTGCCTTTTCCAGCTTGGCAATGCCAGCCACAGACTTAGGACCCAGGACATTGCTTCCTCGGTGGCGGTGGATCTTGTCATATCTGTCATTATAATTGGTCCTAATAGCTTCCGCCAGCTTAGCCAGGGCACCCTTGTCTTCCTGTGTGAAGGTAACAGTGGTGCATGTCTTCCTGTAGACCAGGTGTCCCAGCCTGGCCTTTCCCTTGATGTTGCACTAGGGCACCCCCATCTTTTGACACAGGGCAGGCAGGAAAACCACCAGCTCAATGGGATCTATGTCATGGGCAATCACCACCAGCTAAGCCTTCTTGTTCTCCACCAAGGTGGTGACTGTATTGACTTCTGCTCAGAGGACAGGCAGTCTCTTAGTTGGGATGTTCCATCTGCCAGCAGCTTTCTTCTTAGCACGGGCCAGTAGCCTTTGCTTCTTCTCTTGCTTTGTCTCTGACCTGTATTTGTGGGCAAGCTTAAGCAGCTGAGTAGCTGTTTGCCTGCTTAGGGCCTGGGTGAACTGGTTAATGGCAGGAGGTACTTTGAGGTGCTTATAGAGGATGGCTCTTTGCCTCTGCAGCCTGATATAGCGGGGCCATTTGACGAAGCATGTTATATCTCTTTTGGGCTAGATGTCCTGCCCAATGTCAAAGTTCTTGGGCCTTTTCTCAAACAAACGACTGACCACCTTTTTGGCCTCCTGTTTCTTGTCGATGGCAGGGGCTGGGGCCACCTTCTCCCCCTTGACTTTCTTTCCTTTGGGCATCTTGCTCGGCTGGTGGAGAGAGCCAAAATCTACATTCTTAACTGTGAAAAATGCCATAAGTGATCTGCATTTCACACGAGCCAGGACATGGTAGTGTGCTATTGGAAAAGAGCTGATGTTAGAACAGTCTACTAGAGCTGAGTAGGAGTCTCACGTTTGGGACCCACAGCAGCTTGAAGTATGAGAGGGTGGAGATGGCATGGCAGGAACTGAATGGACCATGGTGAAGCCATACCAGGATCCACACACCTATGGTCACTTGCTCTTTGACAAGGGAGCTGAAACCATCCAGTGGAAAAATGACAGCATTTTCAACAAATGGTGCTGGCACAACTGGCGGTTATCATGTAGAAGAATCAGAATTGATCCATTCTTATCTCCTTGTACAAAGCTCAAGTCTAAGTGGATCAAAGACCTCCACACAAAACCAGAGNCACTGAAATTTATAGAGGAGAAAGTGGGAAAAGCCTTGAAGATATGGGCACAGGGAAAAAAANTNCTAAACAGAACAGCAATGGCTTGTGGTGTAAAATCAAGAATTGACAAATGGGACCTCATAAAATTGCAAAGCTTCTGTAAGGCAAAAGACACTGTCAACAA
>NC_034593.1:58329722-58343473 GCF_900095145.1 Mus pahari
TAATTCCTGGGGTACCCATGTGAAGAGAGAAACATTCCTGTAAATTCTTTTCCTCTCCCCCAACCCTCTCCCTTACACACACACACACACACACACACACAGAGAGAGAGAGAGAGAGAGAGAGAGAGAGAGAGAGAGAGAGAGAGAGAGAGCAACATGTAAACACTTTCTGAATTTGTGAAAATTTGACGTGTGAATTGCAAGACTGGGTTTATAAGAAAACTATTAGAATTCTTTCAAGTTACATCGCAGGGTCCCTGGTGCTTCAGTTTAGGGGACATCCCATCCACTACCCATCTGCTGAGCTCAATTCCAGTGCCTGGTTTGAATTTTGACTATAAAAAAAATGCTATTTAATAAAATACCCTTTTGGGGGGGAGAACAACTTCTACAGCTTGTTTAAATGTTTTTCTTTTTATTAAAACCACTTTTTGTATCTTTGCTTTATTTGCTTTGTCAGCCTGGAAGCCTTGAGTACCCGTGGGGTGATTTCTGTGATCATTCACCGTTTCTGTCTTGTCAGGGTCAGAATCTGTTTTCTTCTCCGAGCAAACCAAAATCAGAAGGGCTTATGATTAATTACACACTTAAATATTCAGGAGCACTCTTAAAAGTTAACGTAATGAAATGTGTAGAAATTGCCACATTAGTATCCTAAATAAATGCAGTCTCTGGGATTGTCTTCAGCTTTGCCAGGGTTTGAGGAACAGGAAGACCGTTGGGAAATTCTTCTGGGATTCGTGTGGGACTGAGAACACGCTGTTACTCAGCAGAAAGGGACTCAATATTCTTGTCAGGAGCAAGTTTCCTCATGAAACTGAAAAAAAAAAAACCCATATAATTTAATTTATGTGACTTTGTCGACTCTGGCTCATTTCACTGCTTGTGCTTGTTTATTTTCTTGGAGGGTCTTTTTCTCTTTATTAGGTTGTTGTACTTTTAGACCGAGGCCAGAAAACCTCGGAGCTTCATTGATCTCGCCAAGTGGAGAGGGGGGAGAGGCTTTGATGCCTTTCTATCTCCGAGTGCCTAGGTTGGGGAAGAGTCTACCCTTCGCTTGCTAGAAAGTGAGCAGCTGAGTCTCCGAGTCTGAGAGCTGAGCACTCCTTCAAAGTACAGACTGCAGTGCAGAGATGCAGCTCATCTCGCCATCCCCTCTTCCCCTCCAGACATCACGTGTCCTCTCACGGGTCTGGCCTCATCATGAGTCACGACAAACCAAGCTCAGTAAAGCTATGTAAGGGAACTAATACGTGCATGTCATTAGCAAATAAGTCCTTTATCAGGAGCTAGAGAAAGTACCCAAGGAATTAAAGGGGTTAGCAACCCTATAGGACGATCAACAATATGAACTAACCAGTACCCTACAGAACTGTGTCTCTAGTTGCATATGTAGCAGAGGATGGCCTAGTGGGCCATCAGTGGGAGGAGAGGCCCTTGCTCTTGTGAAGATTATATGCCCCAATACAAGGGAATGCCAGGGCCAGGAAGCGGGAGTGGGTGGGTTGGGGAGCAGGGCAGGGGGGGAGGGTATAGGGGACTTTTGGGATAGCATTTGAAATGTAAATGAAGAAAATATCTAATAAAAAATGAAAAAAAAATCCTTCATCACTGTCTCGCTTTAGCAAAACATCTTTTCACCTGAGTCTGCTTGAGGAAAATAGTCCTTCACATGTTTGCCCCAGCAAAACAGCATCTGATACAACTAACTTTCCAAAGAAACCATTCATTCCCACTTCACAGTTCGCTGATAACCATTGCAGACTTTGTGACTTTGCACAAAGGCCACCATGATATCACCCCCAAACCACTTCTGCAAGGACATATGCCTGACAACTGCCAGTTCAACCCCAGACCAGCACCACCCTTGTTATTGATCTTGAAGCCAAGGACTATTGTTTCAAAATATCTTATGTAATCCTGTTCATGCCATTTAAAAATCTTGCCCTTGCCTCGAATCCACAATCATTTTTGACAGCCCGTGTATTCCCACTTCAGTGTTCTGTATTTCCAAGTAAATATTATTCTTTGGAAAAACCTCTTTGATGGTTATTTAAGTTGACAGCATCATCGTCTCATAGTTAATGAGCCTCGAAGTATTTTTATTTCCTTCATCTTCCACATATAGGCAATGATTATGTCTGATGAACATTGTCTACCATGACATCACCTCCCTTCTCCCTACTCTCTCTACAATGTTCTCAGCCCTAACCCCTTATCCTATCTCTTTCTGCCATTGTTCTGACTTAATCACCTAGTGAGCTAAGTGGCCTTCACCTTCTCTTTCCACTTCATGCTCCAGGTGGCAGCTGGAGTTGTTTTGCCGAGAGATCGGGGACTCCTGTGGTCCATCTAGTTACAGCATAATTTTCTGTTCCCTCTGCATCTCCCCCTGCCCCCACTTCCCAACTGCAGCCCGACTGTGCTGTATTCTACATCTGGCATGTCACACACTTTCATGGTCTCATGCTTATTTGTCCTTCTGTTGTATCAGTCTCCATGGTAAAATTATAATAGTACTTTAATACCCAGTCCATTAGAAACATGTAACCGAATATGTTTAGACCAGAGTAGGGCTCAAAATTATTTTTGGACTGAAGTAAATTGAAGCGAGAATACAAAAACTTCACAATCCAAATTAAGTATGGGGTATTATTTTATTGCCCGAGAAGTATTGGGAGTCAAGTGTATACTACACAACTGTCTACCATTCCCCACCCCTTGTCCCTAAGCTCCTGACATTGGTATGGCCTGCCTTGGATAATTCTTCCTTACACCCCAAGAATTTCTCTCTATATGTTCCTGTAGAACACATTATAAACTAAACATCACAAAATCACTTTGAAATAAATGTATTTTGTGAACTTCTTTTTGAAAAGAAAGAAATTACACATGTAATTTTAAGTTCCTAGCAATGAATTGTTGAATAAAAAGAAAAATAGATTAAACAATTTGATATACATTTGAACATTTGAGTCTTACCCCAAAGATATTGGATTTTTGTATTCATCAAAAGTGAGTATCATCAAAATTAGATTTTTGTCAATTGTATATCCCAAACATCCATTTCCTTATTTATTACATGGCATTGTCAGCATCTTTTCATATGTGTTTTGGGCCTTTCTCACAGTGCAAAACTAATTCTGATGTGGGCATTTCTACAAGACTAACCCCTGTTGCTCTCTAAGCCTGGAATTTCCTGAGGTTCTCTAATATTTTTCATTATTTAAAATAAAACTTAAATTTAAATATATTTTATTCATATTCTTTCCATCCTCTAAGTCCTTCCATATTCTCTCCTCTTCCCTACCCATACAACATTTTTTTTTTTAGATTTATTTATTTATTATATGTGTGTACACTGTAGCTGACTTCAGACACTCCAGAAGAGGGCATCAGATCTTGTTACGGACGGTTGTGAGCCACCATATGGTTGCTGTGGTTTGAACTCGGGACCTTTGGAAGAGCAGTCGGTGCTCTTACCCACTGAGCCATCTCACCAGCCCCCCATACAACCTTTAAGTTCTTTCTCAATAAACAGAATCCCAGTACTACAACAAAACCTCCAAAGGAAGTAAATTAAAACCAGCCTCAGAGAGAAAGAAAGAAAGAAAGAAAGAAAGAAAGAAAGAAAGAAAGAAAGAAAGAAAGAAAGAAAGGAAGGAAGGAAGGAAGGAAGAAAGAAAGAAAGANAAGAAAGAAAGAAAGAAAGAAAGAAAGAAAGAAAGAAAGAAAGAAAGGAAGGAAGGAAGGAAGGAAGAAAGAAAGAAAGAAAGAAAGAAAGGGAGGAAGAAAGGAAGAAAGGAAGAAAGGAAGAAAGGAAGAAAGGAAGAAAGAAAGGAATAAAGGAAGAAAGGAAGAAAGGAAGAAAGGAAGGAAGGAAGGAAGAAAGAAAGAGGCCACTAAATTGTAATGAAATAAAAACACACAAACTGTGGAATTCATCATATGAACATGAGGTCTGTTGTGGCATGGTTGATGAACCCAGTGTCACACTATTGGAGAGAAATGATTTTTTCCTTTCCCAGAAAGTATAGTGACAGTTCAGTTGTTAACATTTAACCCTAGTGACTAGGTTTTCATTAATTAATTAGTTAATTAATTAATTAATTAATTGTGTAACAAAATACTAGATAAAACAACATCTATCACATCTAAGTTGGATCAGACAAACTAACAGAAGGAAAAGAGCCCAGGAAAAAACTCAAGAATGAGATATCCACTTGTTCACACACTTGGGAATGTCATAAAAACACTATCCTGAAATCTGTGATACGCACAGAGAGGACCTGGTGCAGAGCTGTGTAGGCCTGTGTGTGCTTCTTCAGTCTGTGTGAGTTTATATGGGTTTTGCTCAGGGAGATTTGGAGGGTCTTGTCTTCCTGGTGTCCTCTGTCTCCTTTTATCCTTTTCCCTTGAGCTCTGAGGGGAGGGATTTGATGGAAACACATTTAGGGCTAAGTGTTCTAAAGTCTCTCACTCCCTGCAGGTTGTTTGGCTGTGGGCCTCTGCATTTGTTCCCAGGAGGAATATTCTCTGCTGAACACAGGACTGTTATGAGTATAGCAGAATTATTAGGAGCCATTTCATCACTGTACTTTTAAAAAAATCTCTTTGTAGAGCAGTATTACCCTAGGTCTCTGGACTATCTAATCTCAGGTTCTTGGTTACCCAAGCAGTGTCAGGTATGGTGGAGTGGGCCTTAAGTCAAATCAGTTATGGGTTGGTCACTCCCACCAGCTTTGTGCCACCATTGCACTAGCATATCTTGTAGGCAGTGCACCATTGTAGAAAAAGGGTTTGTGGCTGTCTTGGGGTGTACATTTTTTTCTTTTGAGAGCGTGCAGAGTATGTTCCTGTACTAAAGATGCTGGAACATAGGGGTGAAGGCTCTATGTAGGCACTGACTCAACATCTCCATGTTCAATGAGTTTTGTAGGTGTCTTCAGCCATGGGGCCTTGCTGTCCATTTGTGGAGAGCACTCATAGTTTTGGCAACAGTCTGGGTAGTTTGAGGATTTCCTGTCAGACCATTTGGCCAACAACTCAATTAGATGTAACCCAATTCTGGAAGCTATGTTTGGTGACAAGAGATGGCCAGCTGGGATTCTCTCTCTCCCATTATTTGATTTCATTTAGATCATCTCCATATATGTATATACTTTAGGAAGTTTCTACCGTATTAGGTTTCCAAACTACACCTCAAATGCCCCTTATTCTTAGCTCTTTCCCTGTATCCCCTCTGACAACCTCCTCTCCTTCCTTCCCAACTTGATTCTCCTATCCTACACTCCCATCCATCCATAACTATTATATTTCCCATTCTTAACAAGATCTATCTGTTCCCTATTGTTCCATAATCTATACCTACCCTCTGTGGTTCTATGTATTGTAGCTTGGCTTCATAGCTAATATCCACATATAAGTGATTACATAACATAATCCTCTTTCAGAATCTGGGACACCTCACTCAAATAATTATTTTTCTAGTTCCATTCATTTGCCTGCAAATTTCATGATGTCATGTTCTAAAAAGTAACTGAGTAATACTCCATTGTGTAACTGTACCACTCTTTCTTTATGCATTCTTCTGTTGAGGGACATCTAGGTTGTTTCAAGTTTCTGGCTCCTGTGAGTAGAGCAGCAAAGAATTTGGTTGAGCAATATCTCTGGTAGGATGATGCATGCTTTGGGTATATGCCCAAGTGTGGTAAAGCTGGATCTCGAGGTAGATCGATTCTCATCTTCCTGAGGAACAGCAACACTGATTCCCACAGTGGCTGTCCAAGTTTTCACTCTTACTAGCAAGGGATGAGTGGTCCCCTTACTTCACATCCAAGCCACCATGAGCTGTCACTTGTGTTATTGATCTTAACTATTCAGCAAGTGTAAGATGAAATTTCAAAGCAGTTTTGATTTGCATTTCCCTGATGGCTAAGGATGTTGAACATTTGAACATTTCTTAGCCATCTGAGTTTCTGCTGTTAAGAATTTTCTGTTTAGAGACAAAGTGTGGAGCAGAGACTGGAGGAAAGGCCATCCAGAGACTTCCCCACCTGGGGATCCATCCCACAACAGTCACCAAATCCAGACAAGGGCTTGCTGACAGGAGCCTGATATAGCTGTCTCCTGAGAGGCTCTGCCAGTACCTGACAAATACAGAAGTGGATGCTCTCAGCCAACCATTGGACTGAGCACAGGGTATTCAATGGAGGAGCTAGAGAAAGGACCCAAGGAGCTGAAGGGGCTTGCAGCCCCATAAGAGGAACAACAATATGAACCAACCAGTACCCCTAGAGCGCTCAGGGATTAAACTACCAACCAAAGAGTACACATGGAGGGACCCATGGCTCCAGCCGCACACGTAGCAGAGGATGGTCTTGTTGGTCATCAATGGGAGGAGAGGCCCTTGGTCCTGTGAGGGCTCGATGGCCCAGTGTAGGGAAATGCCAGGACCAGGAAGCAGGAGTGGTTGAGTTGGTGAGCAGGGGGAGGGGTGAAGGGATAGGAGGTTTTTGGAGGGAAACCAGGAAAGGGGATAACATATGAAATGTAAATAAAGAAAATATCTAATAATAAAAAGAGAATTATATCTAATAATAAAAAAGAGAATTCTCTGTTTAGACCTGTACCTCATTTTTAAATTGGGTTGTTTCCTCGAGTTCCTTATATATTTTGGAAATTAGCCCTCTATTGGATGTGCTCTTTTGAGACCCTCAGGACCCTGCTGCAGAAAGCTTGGAGACTCTTTCTCCACGACCCATGTCCACTAGTCAACGAGCATTTGTAACCTACAGTGTGGTACCTTGATTTATGCACATTACACATTTTTTTCTTACATTAATCCCCCTCCCCTGGTGAGCTTTTTCTCTGGTCTTGGGCAGGTGGGAGTGTCTTGGGCTGGGAGAAAGCAAGTGACCAGTGCTCGGTTCAGACACTTGGCTCTCATTATTTACAGCTGAGCTTTTGGAGCCCAAACAGTGGTCTCTCTCTCTCTCAAAACCCTTGTTCATAAATAGCTATTTTAGTCTATTTGTAACTCATGGCTAGGCATGTGCTCCTTTGTCCTTGCTACACCAGAAGCATATTAGACACAGAGAAGCCCTGGGTCAAGGATGTCTGAGAGGAGGCTTTTCCAATACCTCAAAAATTATCTAGTGTACAAGGATAAGTTGGAGCAGACACTGAGGGAACAGCCAAATAATGACGGCCCCAACTTGAGACCCATTCCATGGGAGAGAGCCAACTCCTGACACTGTTAATGATCCTCTGCTATGCTTGCAGACAGGAGCCTAGCACAACTGTCTCCTGAGAGGCTTCATCCAGCAGTGGATGGAGGCAGATGCAGAGACCCACAGTCAAATATCAGATGGAGTCTTGGGGAAGAGTAGGGGGATAGAATTGAGCAAGTTGGAGGGGGGTCAAGGACATTACAAGAAGACCCACAGATTCAACTAGTCTGGGACCATGGGGGCTCACCAACTCGGCCATCAACCAGGGAGCATGCAGGAACTGGATCTCCATCCCCTATACATTTGTAGCAAATGTGCAGCTTGGTCTTCATGTAGGTCCTCTAAGAAGTGGAAGGGGGGCTGTCTTGGTTTCTGTTCCTTGACATTGGATCCCCTTTCCTTTACCTGGGCTGCCTGGTTCAGCCTCTGTGGGAGAGGATGTGCCTAGTCTTGCTGGGACTCGATGTTCCAGGATAGAGTGGTATCCAAAGGGGGCTCCTCTTCTCTGAGAAGGGGAGGGGGACATGGAGGAGGGATTTGTAAGGGTGGGACTGGGCAGAGAGGAGGGAGGGGGCTGTGATTGGAATATAAAGTGAATAAAAAGATATCTGCAATGGATTCTTGGCTCCACTTTGTGCTCATTTCTCCAGTTCTTAGGGTCCTTGTTGGTTAGCATCTTCTTGATGCCCTCATTTTCTCTCTTTTTCTTTGTCTTTACTGTCTAAAGCATTTATAATTGTAAATTGGCAAATTATAGTTTTATATAGTTATAGGGCAGTAAATGATTGTGATTTATGGGTACAATATAGAATAATTCAATCAAACTAATTAGCATATCCATCATTCACATACCTATCATTTTTGTGGTGCGAGCACTTGAGATTAACTCCCCTAGTGATTTTGAAATACATAGCGTACTATTAACTACACTTACCACGCTATGCAGTAGACCTTGCAAAAGGAAGCCCCCCCTTTCTCCTGTCTAGTTTGGGGTTTGTATACTTTGAATATCAACTCCGCATACCTGCATTCCTTAGCCTCTGGTAACCAATGCTTTTCTGTTTCAACTGAGCTCAGTGGTTTTAGATTGCATATGCGAGTGAGACTATACAGCATTTGTCTTTCTGGGCCTGGCAAATTTCAGTGACTCTCATGCTTTCTAGGTCAGCATATGTTGTTTTAATGGTAGAGTTTCCTTATTTCTAAAAGCTGAATGGTATGTTGTGTACGTACTCGCCACATTTTCTTTACTCATTTATCTACTGGATGACATTTAGGCAGATTCCATAGCTTGACTTAAGAAACACGGGGATGCAGACAGCTCTTTAGCGTGCCAACTATAAATCTTTTAGATAAATACTCAGAAGTGGGATTGCTGACTTGTAAGATAATTCTTTTTTTTTTTTTTTTAACCTTTTGAGGAATTTCTATACAGTTGTTTTTTTAAATGGCTATGCTGATTTATGTTCCCATCAACAGTGTGTAAGGAGTCCCCTTTCTCCACGCCCACTGTTTTCTGTGCGAGGGTCTGTTTGACTTCTCCCAGTTTTAAGAACTTGCCTTCATTAGCTAGGCCACCGGTTTGTAAAGCCAGCTACACTTCAGCTTTTGCCTCCTGCCTACTCGCGAACCTCACCTCTTGATACAGTTTTCTGTTTGTCTTGTGTTATATAGCTTCTGGCTTTTTCCAGCACTGTTACTCCACACCACCCAGTCTCTCTGTCTGATAGGAGGGTAGACAGCGTTCCTGTGTGGTATGCAAGGTGCACAGTGGGCGGGGAGCTCAGGACACAGTGAGGGAGGTGGGCACTGAGCAGGGTGCAGGGTAGGCGGGGAGAGCAGGACACAGTGAGGGAGGTGGGCACTGAGCAGGGTGCAGGGTGGGCGGGGAGCTCAGGACACAGTGCGGGAGGTGGGCACTGAGCAGGTTGCAGGGTGGGCGGAGAGCTCAGGGCACAGTGAGGGAGGTGGGCACTGAGCAGGTTGCAGGGTGGGCGGGGAGCTCAGGACACAGTGAGGGAGGTGGGCACTGAGCAGGGTGCAGGGTGGGCGGGAAGCTCAGGGCACGGTGAGGGAGGTGGGCACTGAGCAGAGTTACCTCAGTGACCATATCATGTTCCCAGGTTGGCTGTCACGAAGAATGCATCTTGAGGGTCCTCGGTGGAGACCAGGCTGGCTTCAAGGTCCAGCCTGAGCTTCTTCTTGGGTTATTCCTTCAGTGCATTTCTACAGTCAATGACTTATTTAATTCAAATTAAGTCCTTCCTGCTACGAGTCCTGATAGCTCACTCTTCACCCATAGATCCCGAGTGGGGGGTATGAGGAAGTCAGTCCTTTGCGTGGGTGTTTGCTTGTTTTGAGACAGCGTCTCACTATGTAGCTCTGGCTGTTCTGAAACTCATGACATAGATCAGGCTGGCCTCAAACTCACAGAGATCAACCCACTTCTGCCTCTCTAGTGCTGGGATTAAAGGTATGCACCACCACATCCAGTTAAGAAGCTAATTAAAAAAAGAATTATAATGTACATCTAGCCAAAATAACACGCCCCCCCTCCCCAGCCTAAAACTTCATCAACATGAATTTGTGAATGAAAAACAAAACAAACCATAAACCAAAACCACAAAACAGCACCGGAGAAAATAAGTTACTATAAACAAGCAAGTAACACTGCGTTTGGAGCTCCTCAGCAGGTAGGCAGTGAAGACTCTTAGTATAAAATAGTTTATTTCAAACACTTAAAGTAGTAATGTATGCACTAAACAAAGACAATGAAATTCTATCCAAGTACTTTGAAGATTAAATGAATGGGAATCCCAGGGATGGGAATGTGAGAATTGAAATGAGAACCCGGTGTGTGGACTAAGGTTGGGATACACCTGGGGAAAGGAAACAGATCTAAAGCAATTACACACAATGAGACACAGAGATGGAAACACACAGTACAGGCCAAAACATGAGATGAGCGACGGAGCTCTATTGCACATTTGAAAGGTGTTTCATCCCATCGCTAGGCCAACAGGACAAGCACATATCCCAAAGCATTTCACTTAAGAACACTCATGGCAGGTCTTATTCACAATAGCCCAAACTAGAAACATCACAAACGACTACCTGCTGGAGAGCAGATGAGTAGATTCTGCTCTGGTCCTGTCAGTCACAGAGATGGACATGTTACACGGAGCGAAAGAAACAACACAGAGGAATTCATACTCTGTAATCCTATTTATGTGATGCAATTTAATATAGGGTGGAGGCCTCTGGAAAGAGGCTTGAGGAATTTTCTGGAATTATAGTAATATTGTGCATTTTGCTTTGGCTGCTAATAATATGGGTTTATGAAACTGTAAAAGCTCATAACTGAATAACTGTGCTATATCAGGTTTATTGCAGGTAAATTACACTTCCCCAATGGGTAAAAATTAAAGTATTAGAGAGAAGCAAAAGGTGCACACATGAAACATATGAACGTTCCTTAAAAATTGATGTAAGAAGACAATAAATAACTCATTGGAGAAACAGGTAAAATATAAATAGGAATTTAAGGAAAGGAAAAATTGTAAGCCAGTGAACACGTAGAAAAGTACAATCGCATTAGAAAACAGAGGCATGCAAACTCAAATTTTACCACATTGGCACCTATCAGATGTAAGCAGAATTTTTTTAAAATTTTTTTTTTGGTGAAAGAACAGTTTTACTTTAATGAAAACCAGGTTACATGTTCAAGTAGATCCTTGAACTAAGGGGAAGTGCAGTTCTACCCTATCTTTAACCGAATCTGACATGTCTTTTACTCCATTCCCCACCAGTGTAAGTTCCATCTCTTATGCAAACATCCTCTAGAAGCATTGAGTGGCATTGCAGAAAACATTTGTGTTTCCGGGGCTGGGATACAATAGAGAATGGCTTCTTTTCGCTCATGCTATGTTACACAAGTTGTGTGTAGACTTGCATCGCAGACTTTCGGCGCTCAGACTGACCTCCAATTCACAGTAGTGTGGTTGTGTTCCTTCTTGCTGTGTGTGGCTTCCTGACTACGTAAGCAGAATTTAAGTCTAAAACAATTCTAAAATGTCAACAGCATTTGAAAATGACAGACATTGGAACAATCATTTGTAGAATAATAATTTGGTAGATGGTGAAGAAAGTCTGTCTGCTCCATTCCTGGCTACACCTTAGACCACGAGATCTTATAGATTCACCTCCTAAATGTTTGTCCTGTCTCCATCTCCAGAGTTCTGAGATTGTAAGCATGAGTCTCCACAACTGGATCACTCAGGGCTTGGTGCAGCTGAACAGCCTCTGCCCTCAACGTCTTTTTAAATAAGACACAATTTTATTGCATTTTATTTTTCTATGTGCTCCATGGTACACAGGTGGAGTCAGAGGTCAGAGGTCAGAGGACAACTGATCTGCTGATCTGCCGGAGTTGGTTCTCTCCCACCACATGGGTCCCAGGCATTGAACTCATGTTCTTAGACTTGGCAGCAGGAACTTTGCCCACTAAGGCATCTGTTTGGTATGGATTTAAAAATGTTTTAAACTGACTGTGAATGCCAAGGAACTTGGGTTTAGATGAATTGTATCTAATGACATCAAACTAGAAACCAGAATTGAGAAATTGAAAAAAAAATTGTATATGGCTTTTGTCTCCCCACCAACACTTGAGGCACACTCTCTGGAAAGCTGCTAACCATGCTGCCAGGGAATCAGGCAGGCAATCTTATTCTCCTTCCCATCCTCCATTCATCCAGTTTCATGTGTGTGTGTACATGTGTGTGTGTGTACATATATATGTGTGTGTGTATATATGTGTGTTTGTGTGTGTATGTATGTGTGTGTATAAGAGTATATATGTTTGTGTATATGTGTATATTTGTGTATGATGTATGTATGTGTGTGTATGGGTGTGTATATATGTGTGTGCATGTGTATGTATATATGTGTCTATGTGTATATGTGTATGTATGTATGTGTTAATGTGTGTGTATGTGTGTATATGTGTGTGTTTGTGTGTGTATGTACGTGTGTGTATATGGGTATATATGTTTGTGTATATGTGTATATTTGTGTATGATGTATGTATGTGTGGGTGTGGGTGTGTATATATGTGTATATATGTGTGTGCATGTGTGTGTATATATATGTATGTGTGTATATGTGTGTGTATGTATGTGTTAATGTGTGTATGTATGTGTGTGCATATGTGTATATGTGTACATGTATGTATGATGTATGTACATATATGTGTGTGTTCAGTTAGAGTTATTTCTATTTCCTCTCCTCCTTCTGTATTTAGCTCCTCTGCCTTGCTCGGTGTGAAACCTGAATGCCTAAAGAGCTAGAAGGAAACACAGACAATACCCTACATAATATAGGGAGAGGACCCCTATCCAGGGAATTAGGGACAGCAACTGGTAAACGGGATCCCAGAAACTTAAAAAGCTTCTCTACAGCAGAGGAAAATCAGTACAGTGATGAGGAGGCCCATAGAGTGGAGAGAATCTTTGCCAGCTGTACATCCGATAGAGGATTAATATCCAGAGTATACCAAAACAAAACAAAACAAAACAAAAACAAAAACAAACCAGAGAATCAAGAAAACAAACAGCCCAATTAAAACTGGGCTAATGATTTGAATAGGGTATCCTCAAAAGCAGAAATAAAAATGACAAACTTTGTAAGAATGTTTGATATCTTTAGCAATTAGGAGAATTCAAGTGAAAACACTTTGAGATTTCATCTCACCTGAAAAAATGCTGGTGAACTGTGGGGACATGGATGTTGAGATGTAGGACATGGGATGGTGAGATGTGGGACATAGATGGTGAGATGTAGGACATGGGTGTTGAGATGTGGGGATATTTATGGTGAGATGTGAGGACATGGGTGTTGAGATGTGGGACATGGGATGATGAGATGTGGGACATGGGATCTTTCTTCATTGCTGGTGAATGCAGCCACTATGTAAAACAGTGTGGAGACTTCTCAACAAACCTAAGACTAGATCAACTTATAATGCAGATATACCATTCCCTGGTAAATGACCAAAGGACTTGAAACTCTATTCACAATGGCTAGGAAATGGAGGAAACCGAATGTCTTTTAACTGATGAACGGATAACAATGATGCAGAGACACAGTGAAGCATAGACACAGTGCAATTCTACTCAGCAGTGAAGAAAACAATAAACCCATGATCTCTGCAGGTTAATGCACAGAACTGGAGGATATACCGAGTGAGGTAACCCAACCCAGCAAGACAAACACCACACATCCGCTCCCAGTTAAAATCCTAGTTCCGAATCTTTGGATTTGAACAAATAAGCCACAATACCTCCAGAAGCTAGGAAATTAGAAAGGGACCATGACAGAGAGTGTCAGAGGGTGAAGGAGCTCTAGAGAAGGGTACTCAAAGATACAGATGCATTTCCCATTTCCCCTATGAACAGGGGAAATAAGGGAATCAGAGTGAGACATACTATGTTTCGTTCTTTCTTTCTTTTTTTTTTTTTTTTT
>NC_034593.1:58344155-58363513 GCF_900095145.1 Mus pahari
TGTAGCCCTGGCTGTCCTGGAACTCACTCTGTAGACCAGGCTGGCCTTGAACTCGGAAATCTGCCTGCCTCTGCCTCTCAAGTGCTGGGATTATAGGCATGAGCTACCACTGCCCGGCCAATCAGTGCTCTTAACTTCTGAGCTGTCTCTCCAGCCCCAGAACAATCATTAGCACGGAGTAACCTAATGGGAATCAATATTTGAAAATAACACAATGTTGGGTTCTGAATGTTTGACTGATTATGAGAGATTTTTATTTACACTTTAATAGTTTTTTTTTGAGTTCTCTACAAGATATGTTATTTCATAATCAGAGCAAATTATTTTAATGAGATGCAGACTGATGAGAAAGCAATGGTCTCTCCATTTCTAAAAGTGAGCAGCCAGAAATGACACCTGCCAATGATGACAAGAAAGGGCCTTCTGCACAGGAAGAGGAGGGTAGACCAGCAAGCTGAGTTTCCCAAAGCCTGAGATACTGTTTACTGATGGTAAGTGCTGAGCCCCTTCCTTGGGAGAACATGGCCTAGCTCATTTGGCTGCTCACGGTCTGCTAGTTGCTTCATTACATTGGCAGAAGTGGCTACAACAGAATTTAATTTTATCCAAATGAAGCATGTTCAAGAGATGGGGACATTATAGCAATGTCCAAAACACGTGGAGCTATGTGAGAGGTGATTTTATGGAAAAGCAAGAGATAGGCACCCGTGAGATGTCTGTGTGACAAGTGGTTAAATTGTCCTCAATTTAGCACTTCAGGCATAGGCACCCATGGCTTTATGGTTAATTTTCCAAGACTGGCATGTCCAGATGGTGGTTTGGCTAGATTAAAAAGATGTGCCTTATCCTGATGTTGGAATACATAAACTAGTTTAGAAGTCCAAATCATTGTTTCTCTTTTTTAAGATAAAAGACTCTTGGGTCATTTCTTCCATATCATAGTGGATCTGAATTAAGAGGGAACAGAACATCCCCAGATGAACTCTGGTGTATACAAGTGACTGGTAAACACCGTGGAACATGTGTGAGCTTTTCTTCTGACTGTATGAAAACCCATCCTGGTGGTAATGGGGGTGATAGTGGAGGGGTCAGAGATACACATTTAATATGATACCAAATGAGATCAATTTCTGCAAAGCAGAAAGCAGGCACCGTGTTCTCCACGTGTGTGGGAGGACTTGTGTGCAGATCTATACTGTGGATTGTCTACTGACATGAGTGGACTGGTAATTGAAAACAAAACAAGGTAAGAAATAATCCTAAAAGAATATAAAACAAGAAAAGTTCAGCTTTCTGAGGGTTGGAACCCGTGACTATTGGCTTCTAATAGGATCTCACAGGACTCTGTCATCGCTGGGTCAGTCAGTCTGCCACTTAAGTGCTTTGACATTATCTCACTCCTTTGTGACTCTTCTGAATTCCTAGCACTAAAGTGAAATGTAGTCACTTATTGATTGAAAAACAATGGAATTCATTTTCTGTTTGATGGAAGCATTAAGATTTACATAAAGTAGAGTGTGGGGGGTAGGGAGGTCTGTGGAGGGGAAACTGCGAAGTTGGACAACATTTGAAATGTAACAAATAAAATAACCAATAAAAACTGAAAAAAAAAAGATTTATATAAAGAGACATAAACAAACTATGCAAGCACAATGCATTTGGTGGTCAATTTATAGACAAATATTCAAGGAATCCAGGATTTCTCGTCCACCTAGGGTCCCAGAGATGTTTTCTCTGAAACAAACACATTCAGTATGTGCTGTGAATGGGGTTGGGGAAGGAATGAAAGACTGTCAGTCCGCAATATTCTTTGTCAAAGACGGGGTTGTCGTGTCGGGACCTGGGAGCTAAGTTTACTGGCAGGTCTGGTTGCTGCGGTACAAGTAGATGGCTGTAGAGCCTTGCAAAACCTGGCAATAGAAGGATGCTCATACGGCCGCGAGAGTCTGTCACCTCAGCTCACTCAGTGGAAAAAAATCAGAGCTCAGAAAGTACATATGAAAACTAGTCCTTGGAAAATCTGTAGCATCTTTGAAGACCATAGGGTCAGCCACCCACCCACCCTTGCTACTCTGCCTCTGGTGCTCCAGCTTCCATTTTGGTTGCCAACTTTGCCTCTTTGCTTCGTCTTCAGTATATTTATTGTAAAGGCAACTTCTGGAAAAGCTCTTCCCACATCATGCCAGACTGGGACTCGGAGAAAGAACGAGGAAATCAGTGGTAATAAAACCTTCAAACCTCCCACCAGCTAGGCTCCAACGGCTAAAGGCTACACACCACGGGTCGATGGCCAAGATTGTGTGTTTGTCAGGGCACACGTCAGATTTAAGCCATAGTGAGAACGAGTGAGTCATTGCTGGAGAAGTGGCTGTAGTTCCATATGGGCTTGCAAAGAAATCATCCAATGTTTGCTAAGAAAGAACGAGGACACAGAGCTACTGTGGTGGTTTGCATATGCTTGGCCCAGGGAGTGGCACTATTAGGAGTTGTGGCCTTGTGGGAAGAAGTGTGTCACTGTGGGAGGTGGGCTTTGAAACCCTCCTCCTAGCTGTCTGGGAGTGAGTCTTCACTTAGCAGTCTCCAGATTAAGATGTAGAACTCTTAGCTCCTTCTCCAAACAGTGTCTTCCTGGACACTGCCATACTTCCTGCCATGACCATAATGGACTGAGCCTCTGAACCTGTAAGCCAGTCCCAATTAAATGTTGTCCTTAGAGGAGTTGCCTTGGTCATGGTGTCTCTTCTCAGCAATGGAAACCCTAACTAAGACAGCCACAAGTACGGTTACATTTTATTTTCTTATTGAAATAGATAGGAAAGAATTACATACCAAGCTAGGCACCCAGAGTGAGGTAATGGCTAAATCCCTCCAAATAAGTTTAAAATGTCCTGCAATAAGATTGTTGCTGGGAACTATCCTTAACACAATGTTTCACAGTTTCATTTGTAACTTTTTTTTTTTAATCTCTTCCTGGTAAATTAGATGGCATGACTTTCTCACGGGTTCTATTAAGGTTAAGAATCTGCAGAGTATTTTTATATGAAGAATTGCTTGTAGCTAGCCTCCTCTTTATATGCTATTCTGCCCATTCTAGAGATGAAAGAGGGGTAAGTTGCTAGTTAGTAATATCCTTTCATAAGGTAATGATTTGAATTCTCATGAGTCCATGCTAAGAGAATTCTGGCATTTTTCTAGTCTCTAGAAAGATAGTTTTTCAGCCCCTTTGTTTTTCAGGAACATCTCTGGGGATGAATGGAGCAGTGAATTTTAAGTTATTTCTGTGTTTTTTTTTCCTTATATAAAAACTTAGAGAACTGGAAATCCTTTTTAGGTTTCTTAAGTCATGGTATTTATTTCTCTGCAGTGCCCTTTAGATTGTTCCCAGCTCTGTCTCTCTTATCCTGTCTTCTCTCCTCTTACCTTTGCTTACGGCAGCATCACAGATAGGCCTTTGGCTCCCAGGGAAAGAAGGTGGACAGAAGATGAGCCAGTTATCAGTGTGTGTTAACATGACTGGTCAATGATTTAAAATTAGCATTAGAAATTATTGAGCATTTATGTTTTATTAAATAAAAGTTCTCAAGAAATAATCAGATAAAACTCTTACATATACGTATTTTCATTTTAAGGCTTTCTGCAAGGGAAAAAAAATAATCCAAATGAAGTAAAAATGAAAACAAATTGAATTTCTGTCCACAGCTACAAATTTAATCATGCTTTTAAAAGTTTCAGCACATTTGGAAAAATGGTTTCTTCTTCAATCTTGGGAAGACCTGTCTGCGGCACGCCTGAGGCGACAGCTGAGGAAGTGACAGAGATTTCCTTGGGTGACAAATGATTTTGATGCTCAGTGGTTCAGAACCCAGGGGAGTTTACTTGCCTTTGAGATTGTGCGTCACGGAACGAAACCAGGAGGATCTGGTTCACAGGCACCAAGAGCCAAATTCCAAATTAGAAGCATTTAGCTAACGCAATCACCAAGGTTCTGTCAAAAGTAGTAAAAATAGCCGCTCGCCCTCGTAGGGCTGATGGGCTCGTGCTGTTTTTAGTCTAAGTACTCAGTGGGAAAAAAAAGTCACTGTTTTTTTTTAGAAAGATTTATTTTACTATTTATTTTGTGTATGTGTGTTTGTGCCCATGTGTGGCCCATGGATGCCAAGAAAGGCTGCTAGATCACCAGGAGAGGGAGATACTGGTGGCTGTAAGGCCACCAATGTGGATACTGGGAATTAAACTCCAATCCTTTGAAAGACCAGGTGGTCTGGGTCTCTTGATCCTAGAACCATTTATCCAGCCTCTTCCATTATTTCACTCTCACTGTGCAAGGCACGAGTGACTTTTTGGAATTTACTTTAACAACTGTCACCAGGCTGATTCTTCATGACTGATTAAAGCAGCTAGATTTTTTTTTCACCCCCACCCCCTGGATCTTGAGAAGGAGCTGGTACGGGCTGGAGAGACAACTCAGCAGTTTAAAACACTTGATGTTCTTTCAGGGGTCCAGGGCTTGAATCTCATCACCAACATTGTGTCGCATCTGTAATTCTAGTTCCAGGAGATCTGACACCCTTTTCTGATCTCTGTGGGGACTAGGCACACACATGGTGTGTAATCGTGCAGGCAAAATTCTCATACATATAAAATAAAATAAGAAATATATTTTTTTTAAAAAAAGGACTGGTAGATTTAAAAATATCACTCAGATAATAATTTACAACTATAATTATTCTCATCCTCCTCCTTACCAAATTCATATGAAAAAAATGTCCTTCCAGTCCAAGGTGGTTACCCTACATATACTCTGAGAATATGTCTCAAAATTAAGTTTATAGGCAAAGGCTGATCAATGAGAACTGATTGCAATTAAATAGGAGTAAGAAATTCTAGTGTGCCATTGTGTATAGTTGGCTAGAAGAAAGTATTTTAAATGCCTCTTTTTTCTTATAAAGTATTGAAAATGTTTGGATTGATGATATGTTTATATTGATCATACAGTGTAATATGTACCAAGGCATCACAGAGTAGTCTGTTAATATGCATGAATTTAAATAATATATTTATGTGTTAAAGTAAGTTTAATAGTCTCTTGTAGATGGCAAAAAAATTAAGTTTAGCATTTGCTTTATTTCTCAAATTGTTGTTTCTATATTTTCTATTTCAGGGACTATCTCCATCATGCACATATGCACACACAAACCATATCCAGATAATTGTCCTCTGCAAGTGCCTTATGAATGGGTATATCTGTTCTTTTCCATCCTGGTCCTTCAGCTCCAGAGAGTCACCAGTCCTCATTCATTTGAGTAATTCCTAATTTTACTAATTCCCCTGCCTGACCATTCACATTAGTCTCTTTCCCATTAGTGCAATAAAGTATCCGAGTCTGGGTAACTTTGTAAAGAAAAGCAGTGTCTTTGAATCACAAGTTTTTAGGTTCAAGGACATGGTGGTGGCCTGGCTCCACTCCAAAGAGACATTGTGACAGATATCATCAGAACGATGACATCAAGTGCAAGGCAGGGTCACCTGGCAACACAGGAAGCCAGTATGGTTGGGGAAGGGCTCTGTTTTTAACAGTCCTTTCTCAAGAACTAACCAGGGTTTCTCTACATCAGTCTCTTACAGGGCAGCTCCCTCCATGACCTAATTTCTCTTCACTAGCTCACCAACTTGCAATATCTTCACCTGAGAACCAGCTTCCTATGTGAACCCTTGGGGGAAACACACAAACCGTATCCAGATAATTATTCCATTTCTGCTGTGTCTGCTATGACATCAGTGCAGGTCTTCATCTTAGAGGAGCCTTCAACTGATTTGGTGTGTTGTTTGTTTTTGATTTTGTTTTTTTCTATGCAGTTTTGGTTTGGGGATTGAACCTAAGACTTTATGCACTCTGACTCTAGGCTATCATGTCCTTCAGACTTTGCTACAGTTACTGATATATAGCCCACTAATTGTACTTCCACAAAGGTTGTCTTTCTTTTTTTTTTTTTCTTTTCTTAATTTTTATTTCAGAATATCAGAAACAAATTTTAGGACTACAATAACATAAGAAATAATCCCTAGAATGACAAATAATGTTCGTTAAATTAAAGAGTTTCAGTACATAACAAGAAACTATCAACAGAATGGATAGAATGGGAGAACATATTTCCCAGCTATATTTCATCCCAAGGGGTCAAAAGGTTGTCTTTCTAAATGTGAACCTGCTCAACACCTTGCAATGGTGGGTGCTAATCATCTTAACTTGCTCATTTACATTTGTAGGGTGGCTCCCTATGCTGCTATTTTGTTCTTTGTTTATCTGTACCATTACTATTAGTTCATTAAGCCTAGCTTACTTTATAGTGCCTCAGGGGAACAGTGATATGGTGCATTTAAATGTTTTCTCCTCTATTTCCATAGGGCTGTGTGTATAACTTCATTAAGACACTAGACATAAAGCATTTGAGCTTTTGTTGCATGTGTCTGTCTTTTTCACTATTCATTAACTTCTTGGAGGAAGAAATAGGTGTATTGTCTTGTTTTGTTTTTGTTTTCCTAGTGTAATTAACCTTAAATATGTCACAAAACAAACAAAAAAACCTATGGACTCCTCCAATGGGGTCAGACTCTTCATGTGCTTTACTGTGTGTGTGTGTGTGTGTGCGCGCGCGCATGCGCGCGCTTTTGCTTTCAATAAAAATCTGGTTAAGTACTGGAAAAAAAAGAGGTTGCCTTTTTATTTTGGAGTCTCCAGGCCAGGTATGTCCCTGTTTGCTTAGCAGGTTCTCAGTAAATTGCTGCTCATACAGATTGCATGCATGCATGTGTGTGTGCGCATGCATGCATGCATGTGTGCATATGTGTGTATATGTGTCTGAGATTGTGTGTGTTTTGTGTATATGGTGCATGCATATGAGTATGTGTGTGCTTATTCCTGTGGAGGTTAAGGCAGAACATCAGGTTTCTTCCTCTGTGGCTCTTTGCCTTTTTGCCTCTAGACCAGGTCTTAGTTACTTTTCTATTGCTGTGAATGTATTCCAAAACCAAGGCAGCTATAGAAGAAAGAGTTTATTGGCAGTTTACAGTTTCAGAGGATAAATATATTTCCATCATGGCAGAGAGCATGGCAGTAGGCAGGCATGGTCTTGGAGCTGTAGTTGAGAGCATGCATCATGAGGCATGACCACATGGCAGAGGCAGGTGGTAGGGTGGCTAACTTGAAACGCTATGGGCTTTCGAATCCTCAAAGCCCACCCACCAGTGACACACCTTCTCCAACAAGACCACACCTTGGAATCTTACCTGAATAGTTCCACAAACTGGGGACCAAGTGGTCAAATATGTAAGCCTATGGGGACGTTCTCTTCCAAACTACCATATGGGGTTTCTCACTGAGTCAGAAGTTCATGACTTCAGGAGGACTGATGGCCAAGGAGCTCTTGGGATGTACTTGTCTCCAACTCCCAGTGCAGGGTTACAGGCCCCCAAGCAATGCTGGGATTTTCATGTATATGTTGCTGGTTTGACCTCAGGTGCTGATGTTTGTAGGCAAGCTCTCTCATGGTTGAAACATTTCCCTGGCCCCTGGATACAGAACTTGAAAATTATTCTCTATCACATTTAGCAAACTTGACCTTGTCTTTTCTTGTCTATATTTATTAAACTATCTTCTTTCTTATGATGACGTCACCTAAAAACAAAATAAGAAACCGTTCATCTATTCTGCTCTTTCACCTTAACCCCACCTTTAAAAAAATTAAAATACAACAGTCGATTACTACAGCACACCGAAAGTTAACTTTTACTGCATTGTTCCAATGAAATTGTTCTTACCAGTGACATCAATTGCTTCCTAATTATGAAAGTCAAGCTCTATCTTCAGGATTTCAAATTGCTGACATCCTGAAAATCCTTCTTAATTTAGTTTTTGTAATATCATGTCTCCTGGGCTACATCATCTCTGAATACTGATCAGCTAATCTAACCTGCCTTTGTCGAAATATTGTTATCCCAGGGGGTCGTTTTCAATTCTCCAGCTCTTATGTAATTCAGCCAATTCTATATCTTTTGCAATTACCTACATATGCAGTGGACCCAAAATTTGACCTCTTGAACTCTATTTCCAGCGTGTAATAATTTCTGTGGCTCATAATATCTTCAAACTTTACATGTTAAAATTGAATTAAGTTTCTTTGCTCAAGTATGACCCCTTTTACATTTCTTATGCCAGTGAGTTAACAGTAGTGTCAGCGCGGTGACAACTTTTCTGGGCTTCTATGCTAAAATACATAATAAATCAATTTCACAGAAAAAAAGTTATCTTTGATATATTACCAGCGGGGTTTTATATGAATTAATCAGTGCATAACAAATCACCACATGGTTTGCATTTAAAGCAGGATACATTGTTACTGCATAGCTTCTGTGGGGGCAGGACTCCATCTTATCCCGACCCTCTAAGCAGAGGACCTCATGGCTCCGAACAAGGTGGTGGTGGGCTGGATCCCGAGAGGCTCACTGTTATGTCAGGGTCACGTGGATGCTGGCACAGGGTCACTCCTTGCCTTGCAGCTATAGTTCCGTGGCAGCTTATTCAAGTTCACTCCGAGAGTCTGACGTACTCATTCCCTTCTAAATAACTTAGCTGATGACCTGGCTACTCAGGTTTTTATCAGTTTACTTAAGACAATCGGAGAGACCTTAATTCATCTGTTAATTTTAAAATTTCTGTTGTAATGTAACACAATTGTAGGAGAGACAATCCTGTCACCTTTGCCATATTATGTAAGTTAGAAGCATGCTTCGGGTCCCACCCTCCACTACTCAAGGGGCAGAACATTATTACGGGGCACAGGTCACTGGATGTCACCTAAACTGCCTATGGCAGCTTAATTCAAAATTATATAAGGGTAATAGGAAAAAACCAATAAATGCTTATAATTTGGGCACTACAATGCTTAACACAGAGAAGAAAACCACAGAATTTTAATTAAAAAAAAACTTCAAGTTTAAGGGAGGTGATGCATATTTACAAAGAAGAAAAGGTGTCTTTCTATTCTTATTCTTTTTTACTGCCTCGGACAGTAGATAGAACCACGTGTCTAAACATTAAAATCCAATTTACACTCTAATAAGAGCCTAAATTTAATTATGTAACTGGAGTAAGAGTCATTGTAACATGTGCTGCCATCTTCTGTGTTGAGAAGATAAATGTTTAAGTGTGGTAATTTAAATAATTGAACAATTTTAATGCCTCCATATGCCCACATATTTGAACGCATGGTCCCGTTGGTAGGGCGGCTTCAGGAAGTGATGGGGCCCCGGGGGGGGGGCGGAGCCTTGGTAGAGGAAGTACATCGATGGAGGTGGGTCTTGTGGTTTATAACCACACCCTACTTCCCACCCTCACTGCTTCCTCTGTGTAAATAAGAATCAGCCAGCACCCTGTTCCTGCTGCCATGCTTTTCCTGCCTGGAGCCATGTATTCCCTGCTACAATGGACTTCCATCCCTCTGGGACCATAAACCAAAATAAATCCTTTCTCCTGTAAGTTATTTTCATCAGGGTATTTTGTCACGGCAACAGAAAGCTAACTAATACACTGAAGTTAATGGTTTTCTTGAATGTACCTTAGTTCAACTTTTCCTAAATTTTTTTTTGGGGGGTGGGTGGGGGTTGAGACAGGGTTTCTCTGTGTAGCCTTGGCTGACCTGGAAATCACTCTGTTGACCAGGCTGGCCCGGAACGTAGAAATTCACCTTCCTCTGTCTCCCAAGTGCTGGGATTAATGGTGTGCGCCACCATTGCCCTGCTCCTAATGGAGATTTTTGTTTTTTTAATGTCTTTAATATGACAGTTTTCCTTCAAGATGGATCTTTCAGACCTCTGTTGTTTTAAAATTTAATTAATTAATTAATTTCTTCTTCTTTTTTTAAAACTGGGGGAATAGATGTGCCATGGCATGCAGAGAACAGAGGATAACCGCCAAGAGTTGGTTCTCTGTCCACCAAGTCAGTTATGGGGCTAGAACTCAGGCAGTCTGGCTTGGCAGCAAGTGCCCTTTACCTGCTGAGCCTTCTTTGCTGGTCCCACTCACTGTTTTCTTACAGTCATAAATCACATAGCTACAGAAGTTCTTTTATTCGGTACCCTTCCTGGCCCACATGCTCCACTATGAACTCTGTGGCTTCTCTATCTCACGTATTTCAGGCCGAAATCTTGGAGTTAATACCAGAGCTGCGAGGGCTTGGGGTTTACTGAGAACCCTGATATTTTAGGTTCTCCTTGGGGATAATGGTTTCCCTGGTATTTAGTGAAACCCAATAGCGCCATGGTGGGTTCCTCTTTGTTGACACTGGCAATGCCTATCTTGCATGGCCATAAGAGCGGGTGTGCGAATCCCTACAGATATGTGGTTACTTCTCGGCTCTCCCTCTCCTTTGCTTGGGCCAGCGCCACGTTGATGCACTGCAGCCATTCCTCTGCGTTCTTCTCATCCTTGGCTTTGAAAACGTAGGTCTTATTGTCTGTGAAGATTTCAAACGCCCGAGGGAGAGAGCGGTCCCTGCGTTTCTTAGCCACAGCTTTCACACTCTGTACTTTGCTGAGTTCTATCGGGGAACCATCAGGGTCATCCTTCTGAAAGGAATGGAGAGGAAAGATGATGAGTTTTCCCTGCTGTAGCCTAGTCCACTGGTTCTTGGAATTTCCCAAGAGGGGCTAGGTCTTTTCACATGATATGGCTTGAGACCTTCCTGTTTGGGGTGCTAAGGCCCACAGAGTCATTAGCACGACAGAAGCCAAAAATTTGGCCTCTATTAAAGTATTATAAGTCATTGCAAGATGACTTTTACTGAAGTTTACTGAAAGTTATAAGTGAAATTGGAAAAAAATATTTCATTCATGGTTCTTTGATCTTCTGTCATCTTCTATTTATATTAACACTATTAATAGAGCACAAGACAGCAGTGAAATCTGGAATACTCTCACCTCAAAATTTCAGCTAGTCGTAGGGGCCTAGTGTTGGGTTTTCCTGTGGGTGTACTTCTAGAAAAGGGCACTGAAAACCCACCGCCTGAGCAGCTTTTGGAATCTCTGCCCTGGAAGCATGCACTGTCTATAAGGATTACTTAGAGATGTTTCATTTGCGTTTTGGGGAAAGCAGAGGTTTAGGGATCTGTGATACCAGAGTCATCAGATGGGGCTAACATGAATGGTTTTTTAGGACAATTAAAAATGTCTAAAAGCAATGAACAAATTTTGTCCACTGGAAATGTACTGTGGCTGGGCATCTTGCCAACTGCTCCTTTCCACCCCTCGCTGCGACAGTCATCTTCCCCTACTTTGCAGTGGAAAAGTACTTTTCTCAGTCACCACAAAGTTTCTGGAGTGTATGGCTAGCGTGGAAAAGCCTCAGGAACACTGAACATCACCCCCTCCCCAATTCAACATAGCGATGTTAGGGAAGTATTGTTATATCAAGACAATATAACTTTTCTATATGTGTGCATATGTAGAAGTCAGGGGTCGACATCACATGCCTTCTTCTTAGCCGTCTCCACATTAGTTCTTGAGACAGAGTTTCTCACTAGCTCAAGCTCATCGTTTTGGCTAGCCTGACTGACGAGGAAACCTCTGAGATCCACCTTTCCAGGAGTCACTGTGTCTGCCTTTTACCTGGGCACCAGGGATTCAAACTCGAGGCTTTATGCTTCTGAAGCAAGAACTTTACCCATTAAGCCATCTTTTCGGTCTATCATTTTAATGTTTAATACTTACTTAGTAAATGTGGCATTATACTGAAATGCATTCATCAATGATATAACTTAAAAAAAAAAGAAGTCAATCAGAAAAATGAATACTTAGAATTTGATGATCACAGATGTTAAAAGAATGACACTTCAATTTATGCACACGATTTTCTTATATTGAAAAATGACAGGGAGGACTGGAGCGATGCCCCGGTGGTTAAAGGCTTGGACTGCTCTTGCTGAGGACCCCAGTTCAGTTCCCAGGACCCACACTGGGCTGTTCACAATCATCTGTAACTCAATCTCTGCTGGCTTCCATGGGCACCTACCCATACCCAGACACTTATAATTAAAAACAAAAATAACTCTTAGAACTAACAGGACAATTGAGACACATTGCTAGGAAGAGGTAGTAAGAAATCTGAGTTCCAGAGAAATATAAGCAATGGAAATATCTCCACTAAAGATACTAATAAGTGTATTTTTAAAAAGATGCATGATACAGAATTAATGTGTTATGGTATTTTTATTCTAGTAATTATATTTAAAGAGAAAAAAGTTTTAAAAATTTAAATTTAAATTAAAGAGGAAATATATTTTTTATTTTGAAATGTCAATATTTATAGTGCAACATAAATTACAACTGTGTAAACTCATGATAAATGTGCTGATGAGATTTAAGATGTTACATAGATTTTTTTCCCTCAAAAACTTTTTTTAGGGGTTACACAGGACAAAATTTGAGGAGATCTCCACTATACACTCTATTAACCTAATTTGGTTTATATTAAGTATTTGTTGATAATAAATTGTGTTGAGGTCAGTCTGTACCACAGAAATTGAAGCACTACTCTGATGGAGAAAAGAGAGCTCCTGTAGAAACATAAGGAAGGTCAGTTAAGACAGAGAGAGAGAGAGAGAGAGAGAGAGAGAGAGAGAGAGAGAGAGAGAGAGAGAGAGAGAGAGAGAGAGAGAGAGAGAACAATGCTGATGAGAATGTGATTGTGTACTACGGTCTGGATTTTTCACGGATCTCTTTAGAAGACAGCTATCAAGGATGAGGCTGGATCTCAGCAGGGTTTCCAGCCCTGATGTGTTAGTGTGTCCTTGTGATCAGAGATATTTTGTTATATATTGTTTCCCACGATTGAGACACATGTTCTGTCAGATTTCTCTGAGGACAAACTGTTATTCCCTGATAAAGAACCAAACAGCTTATTCTTTAGACCTTAAAGTTAAAAATTCAGGCAAGAAGAATGCAGACCACCATTTGAATGCTTGGGAAGAGTTGCATAGTCTAGTTCGGTGTTTGTACTAAGGGTCTGAGGAACATGGCATCTTTATATCTATTCCTGAGTTCTTGAGTAAACGTGGGAAATTCAGTTGGTCATTTCAAACACTTAACTGCTTCAATGTAGACTGATGCCAGAAAATATTTCTTTAAAGTCCAATAACTCTTTAAATTGAGCATGCTGTCACCTCTTTGCTTTGAAAAGGTGCTCAGCCAAAGAAAATCCACCTCCGTATGGCACAGACTGAGAGAGATACATGATTTCAAAGTACCATAAAATACACTTTTAAATGCAAAAATCATTTTGAGAGGGGTCTTCTTAAGGAAACACTGTCTCAGAATCCATCATAATTCAGATGTACTGTACTTTACTCTCACAGAGGAAAATATTTCAGTAACATCTCCACATTCTCAAATGCACCAAAAACACGGTGCATTTGTCCAGAGAAAATTGTTAGTGTTTAACCCATTTGATTTATTAACAAGGCAATAGTTTAGTTTATGTGATGGTTAAAGGTATGGGTCAACATGCCTGGGCTAATGGGTCCCCAAATAGCCATTAAAACATGGTTTCTGAGTGTGCCTGTATGCTTCCAGAAGAGACCAACATTTGAGTCCATGGTAAAAGAGATCCACCCCCACCACCGTGGGTGGCATCAATCCATCCATGAAGCATAGAACAAAAACACAGAGGAAGAATAAGCTGTGTTACACTAAAAATCTTTTCAGAATAAAGGATACTGGCATGTTTCAGATACACAGGCAGAACTCTGAGTCTGAGGTCAGCCAGGGCTACATGGTGAGACTGTCTTCTCAGTAATATCACCTCCATCACCACCTCTTCCACCACACTGGGGCACACCCCGGAGCACTCTGGAGGCAGAGGCAAGTTGATCACTGTTAAGTTCAAGGCCAACCAATGCTTTAAGGCCCTGTCTTAACATCTCCCCCTACAGTGTTAGCATCCTGGGGAACAGAGGCAGGGGATACACAGCTTTACTATCACTCGCAGCCACTTGGGGGAGTTTTCCTAATCGCTTAGAGACTCCCACTTAGGCCAAAGTGGGATTCGTGACTTCCACAGAGCAAAGGGTTGCAAGACTAGCCAGTTTGATGCAGAGTTGTGTTGAATAGATTTTAAGATAGGCTTAAGCATGAGGCCTTCATAAGGTAAGATATTTAAAATCATTGGGTGTTGGCTTTTGAGACTCCCAACTGTGTTTTTACAACTCTGTGCTTTAGGATTGTGGTAGGTTTTGAAGGAAAGAAAAAAATAATTCAAGTGTAAAAATGTGTCAGAGAACTCACAGATTTCCCCTTTTGAAATAGAAGTTGGTTTCCCGCCAGTGTAAAATAACGCGTTTTCCACCTCTTGATGAACTTCCACCTCACTTGTTTCTCCTTAAGTTTTCCTTCAATGAGAGGCTGGCCATCTTGATTTACAACTATGGAGGGAAACAGAATGATCAAGCGTTCATTTTCTGTTATTGATTTGGCACATGATCGAAAGTCATAACTGTAAAATGAACCAGATCCCGGAAAGCATGTCTGAGCCATGGCCAGTGAGGGGCTGGAGAGACCACTCAGTGCTTCCTGCTGTTGCAGAGGACCTGGTCAGGGCTCCCAGCACCCATACTGCAGCTCCAGTTCCTGGAGTCCAATGCTCTCCTCTGGCATCTGATAGCATCTATAAGCACATGGTACACATAGACCCACCCAGGCACACACGAGTACACATGCACACATAATAAATAAGCAATAAAAACTTTTGAAAGAGAAACGGTTTGTCAACTTGATCACAACTTTCTGCTTTGTGCTAAAAAGATCATTTCAGGCATGGTGGTGAGAAATGGTTGAAAGCCAGAAATAACTTGTTTCTTTCTTTTTTTTTTTTTTTAAGATTTTATTTTCAATTATGTGTGCATGAGTACAGTGTCCACAGAGGCTGGAGGAGGGAATCAAAACCTCCTGATGCACGAATGGGTTCTCTGGAAGAGCGTGGGAACTCCTTCCTACTGAGCCAAGTCTTCAGCTCTCCTTGATGAGACATTTTTTCTCTCTTTTTAGAATGAAGTCATAACAGGAGAGTTTGGTTAGTGATGTTTAAATCCTGACACCCAGCTTCCTGTGCCTTGAGATCACTTTGTTTATAGCATTCAGTTCCTTAGATTAAACTGGAGTGACCAAATTTGAAATTTTAGCATAAAACATTTAATAATGCTACAAGCTTATTTTCTCTTGTTACTTTAGCCCATTTCTAAGATTTAAAACGAATTTTAATGCTTCATGTCACATGAACTACTTACAACTAACCATTGACCAAGTATATGTAAGCTGTTTTATTTTTTTCCCCAGCAAAAATCACATCAGTGGTCTGAAGGACACCCCCCTAGGCTGTTACACTGAACTGATGTTTAACTGATGTCCTACACAGAGCCTTGCTTTCTCCTTTCCATAATTCTCGGTACTTCAGTTTGCTTTCCTGTTGTGATAAACACTCTGACTGCAAGCAGTCTGTGGAGGAAAGGGTTTATTTCATCTCACAGGTTACAGTCTGTCATCGAAGGAAGCCAGGGCAGGAAGTCCAGCCAGAACTTGAAGCAGAAACCACGGAAGACCACTGATTACCAGGGTGTCAGCCACCTTTCTTCTATAGCCCAGGTCCACCCCTCTAGGGACTACCTGATCCACAGTGGGCGGGGCCTCCCTAATCAATGTTGAAGCCAGAGGATATCCCACAGCTATGTCCATGGGGCCAACCTAATGAAAGCAATTTCTCAACTGAGGTCCTCTCTTCTCGTGTGTGTCAAGGTGACAAAGAGATAGCCATCACACCTAGTCAGCACTGGACATTTCTTATTTCAACTCAAAATGTTCATCCTGAGAAACTTTGCCCAAATCTGGGACAGAGCTGCCTTCATCTGTCTGTCCTCAGAGTTCATGATGCTTGCTTTATGGCTGCCATTGTCACTTAGGTACCGTTGTTGGTGCTTGCCTCCTGGGGGCCTTTGTCTCTCATTCACCTGAGAGCTTTACCTGGTAGTGTCTTTGCTGTGTTTCCTGCTAAAACATCTGATACCTCACACAGTACCTGGCAAATAGGAGAGGAGTCTATAAATGTGTAAATGAGGATTAGACACCAGAGTAGAATACAGAAGGACTGCACATTGTCACAGAATTGGAAGGTCCGCGCTAGAGGCTGAGAAGTTGAACTGAGGAATTTCATTTCTCTTACTGACTCTGTAAGATTTATTGTCAGATTTCTTTGAGAGTATCTTAAGTTTTAGCAGGAAGTGCAATTGAAAACACCATTATGAGTAGGACCCCTATTTAGTGACATTCAATTGCACCCAGTTTTCATAGCACATTATAAACGGCAACATTTATTTTTTCCATTGCTGTAGAATTTAAGAAAATGGACAGCGCCTACTTGGCTATATGAACACACAATCTATCTTTGCTATCTTGACAAGCCATGCCCAACATAAGATAATCAAACATGTGGTTTTCATGAACAAAGTTCTATGAAAGCTAGGTTGACATTCATTTCCCTTTTGGTGTAATGATTATCCGACTGAATGTTCTAAGAACATGAAATAAAGGCTAAAAATAAAAATTATACATCACTTATATTAGGTAGTGGTAAGGACTGTGATGAATTGAAAATAAGGAGTGGCTTGTGGTTGGTGTGCTTATATTTAAGTAGTCAGGAAAAAGCTTGGCTACTGGAGACATGGTTGATCTGAGTCCTTACGTGATAAGAGGCTGTCCTGTCTCCTCAGAAGATCTAATGGCAGAAGACTTAAGCAGGAGCTCAAGTCATATAATCAACAATTAACCCTTTTATTAGGAATCATCTAGTTGGAGAGTTACCGTAATAATGCTCGTCATAAGTCTGAATTTTTCATAATTGCAGTGATTGCTTCTTTTGTGCTGTTCCACAGCCAGCAGCGAAAACACTTAGACACTGGGCCACCCAGTTCCCAGGGTAGGAAAAGAGGATCCAAAAGAAAAAAAGAGTCGTCTACATTAAAACATCAACTCCCTTCCCAAATGGAAATGGTTTAATGCAAAGTTTTTAATTACTGCATTTTTCTTTTCTGTGTCTTTTAAGTAATATTAAAGTACATGCATTGGTAAGGTTTGCCACCGTAGTTCTCCTCGAAGTAGAACCAAATGTTTTACTTGAAGGACCTATTTGATAGAAGGTTCCTGCACCGGCAACACTGCTGAGAGAGAGGAGCCATTAGAGATACAGAGTGAATGAGGTATGACACCCACAAAACCCGAGAGAGGGGTGACTTAGAGTTACGGGTCTATCAGGATCCGAGAGTTCCTTCAGAAATCTGCCGCTCCCCCAAGGTCTCTCCGTAGCCTCATGAAAATTATCTCAGAGAGAAAGTCCATGGAAAGGAATTTAGGAAGGAAATGGTAGCAACATCTTAAAAAAAGTAGAATGTAAGAAACCAAATTTAGGCAACCAAATCAGTGTCAGAGAATTTAGTACGAGCCAGGTAATCAAGAGAAAGAAGGAAGAAGAGAAAGAGGGGAAGGGTGTAGAGGGTGGAGAATGGGGGATTGAATAGTTTTCCAATGCTAACTCATGTCTTGCAGACATTTTTGTTTACAGTTGCTCAGAGCTTATGTATTTTGGGACACATATCATTTTAATGTTTTCATAGAATTTCCCTATAAAGTATAAATGATAATACTGTGTCTTTATAGCCAAAATGTTAAATTACTTTTTCTAAAGATTGACAAATTCTATTTGCAACAAAGTCATTAAATAATAGGATGAATAGTGCTTGCAAAACTCAGAGGATCTTCAAGACTTTCCCACTTTCTAATTAACACACTACTTTGCCCAAAGCACACAATTTGGGTAGGGTACTCCCTACCAATCTGGGTCTGTTCTTTTTCCTTTAATTACCAACAGTATGAAATGACAGTAATACATTGAAAGTTTTAGTGTACTTTAAAATCCCAGGTATTATCATGCTTACCAACTAAAACATTTTTTCCCCGGAATTTGAATTCAAATACTTATATGTTAGCACTAACCCCTTTTGTGCTCCAAGATGGAAAATCAAGTAAGAAATAACCCCCCTAAGATTCCATTTACTCACACGAGGTTGTGAACAAGAGTGAAACAAACAACATCGATCAGCAGCAGAGGAGAAGCACTCCAGCTGAAGGATGAATGAAGCAACGAAGAGTGTTCTTCTGCCCATTGGCCATTCATCCAGTTCACACATGCTTCTGAGCACAGAGAAGGTAGGAGGCACGTTCGACTTGAGGGCTTGTAGAACCTGTCTTCCAGGGAGCTTAAGTTATGGTCTAGGATCATTAAATCCTTAGAAACCTGCACTGCTCAACAGAGGTTGGTAAGTCCGAGAAGGGTAGCCATATGCTCCAGCACCCAAGAGGAAATCCTGCTGTTAGGGGAGAAGAGATGACAGGAGAGTTGGGGCTTGCTAAAGAAGGGGGCAAGGTTAGAGAAGAATTCTCCAGGAAGTGCAGAAAGGTGTGTGTGTGTGTGTGTGTGTGTGTGTGTGTGTAAACCACATGAAAGGACCTTAAGAGGAGCTGGAGAGATGGCTCAGCCATTAAAGGCTAAGCTCACAACCAAAAAATTAAGAACCTAAAGAGACTGAAGACTCAGTGACTCAGAAACCAAGTTCCAAAGGGTTTGCTTGGGAAAAAACATCCTAGGCTGAGGACTGAGGGCCGAGGGCCGAGGACTGAGGAAGTAAACCCAGGTCAAGACTTTGTCCCATTAAAAGACTGGCAAGGAGCCTTGGGCGCAGGAGGCGGTAGGGTAGCAAGCACTACAGAAGCCTGGCAGGTCGCAGGGGAGATCTGCTGTATGTCCTGCAGGGCCCTAGCAGGAAGCAGAGCACATATCCAGAAGCTGGGGAATTGAGGGTAGTTCAAAAAGCACCGCTGACACAGGTGTGGGCAAGGGCAAGCAACCATAGCACCCTGAGGCCAGTGGCCACATAGGGATAACCCCGTCCCCCCACCCCCCACCCCATGAGAAGGTCAGTCTAACAGGGAAGGAGTGAACTTTTTGAATAGATGATTGAGGCTCCGGTGCACTGCCGGGGAGAGGGCGGCCTGCAGAAGTGACACAGCTGCTGGGACAGACTCCTTATCTGGCTCTAGTCATCTGGCACTTTTCCCGAGGAGGGGTGTCCAACCAGGAGGAGTCTCAAGGCCTGAGCTGGCAAGAGAGCTATCTTTGCTCCGGTTCGCTTAGGCTCCAGTCTGAGCTGGCAGAAGCTACATAGCTTCGGGACAGACAGAAGCAACCTAACTTCTGGGACAGACCC
>NC_034593.1:58363524-58372552 GCF_900095145.1 Mus pahari
AATAATAATAATAATAATAATAATAATAATAATAATAATAATAATAATAAAGAATAGATGATTGATTTATTCACCAAGATTGTTACCGGTGACTTGGCTGTCTTAGAACCATCTCCCATGACATCTGTGGCTGCTCTTCTTCCTTTCTTCCTCAATCTCGACTTTGTAATATTTTGGAAACACCGAGTAGTCAGAAATGCACACTGACTTCCATTCAGGCTTAGGAATTCCTTGTTTTGTGTGCTTTTCCCATCTTGAAATACCTCACTGCATTTAAACAGCCATACCTCACTGCATATAGACAACCATACCTCACTGCATATCATACCTTACTGCATGTAGACAACCATACCTCACTGCATATAGACAATCATACCTCATAGCATATAGACATACTTTACTACATGTAGACAACCATACCTCACTGCATATAAACATACCTTACTGCATATAGATAACCATACCTCACTGCTTAAAAACAACCAAATCCCACTGTTATAGACAGTCATACCTCACCACCTATAAAAAAAATCACATCTCACTGCATATAAAGAACAATATATATAAACAAGCATATATATAAATATATGTATATAAACAAGCATATATATATGTTTATATACATGTATATAAATACATGTATATAAACAAGCATACCTCACTGTATATGAACAACACCTGTCTGAGGCCATTATGAATTCCATTTGTGATATTTATTTGTGATATTTAAGTTTATATATATATATATATATTTTCTGGTAGTTATAGGTAAATGGCTTTAAAAGAAGGTGTATTTGGGAGCAAATAGGTAATTCCCCCAAACAGAGTTTCAAAATAAGAATTTTAAAGTAAAAGCTGAGAAAAAGGTATATACAGTTGCCCTCAAAATAATGGCTGCTGGGAGCTGTGGCTTCTTTGCAGTCTATAGGGAATTTCTTTGTATGTATTGAGCGTCTCCAAGTTCCTTTTTTGGTAGTGTGTGTGACAGTTCTAATGAAGTCAGAGTGATTACAGATGATGTGATAACAAAGGAATGGAAACACTTAACTACAAGCTCTTAGGAGCCACAGAGACTGAGTGTGACTTTTGAAATCACTAAGGATATTCACAAACGCTGCTTTCGAGTATATACTTCCTCATTGGGGTGACTAAATAAATGCATACAAACACAAAACGGTCAGCACTATTTCTATAAGATGCCAGGGGACCAAAGCAGGAACGTCAGATTGTAATCATAGGAGGGGATGACCACACAACCAAATGGTCTCATTGCTCATTAGTTTCATATTCACCAGAGTATAGGTCGTTTTCTAGATTTCTCTGACAAACCACTGAGTATCAACCTTCCAGGCTGTCAGAATTACACTCTGTAACACCTTTAGACTGTGTTCTGGGGCCACCCTTTTCAGAATCAGCTGCTAGTTTGTGAAAATACACTTTCCAAAGCACCACCCTAAATCCACTGTATCTGACTTTTGAGGGGTGGCGAGGGACTCTGGAGTTTTAACGAGGTCTCCAGACTGTGGAGAGCAACAATCTATATGCTCTGTGTCTCTCAAGAACTCCTGGGAAGTTTTGCGTTATGTCATGATGGATGAGAGTAATTGGCCAAATAGCAAACAAAACACTAAAGCCAAAAATAGCAGGAGAAAAATGGTTATAACTTTTCTACAGAATAAAAGACTACGAGAGCAGCATGATCATACATACGTTGTTAGGTTTATTCAGTAAAATTACTAAGTGCTTAGAATATATATTTGTGGAATTTGGTTTACATTATTAATGAAACAAAACTCAATTTTGTGTGTCTCTCTGTGTGTATATGTATATGTGTGGGTGTCTATATGTGCATGTGTGTATATAGGTCAGAGGACAACCTTAGGCTTCATTTCACAAGGTGTTTCTAGCTTACTGGTTTAGAGCTTTGCCTAGTAGACTAGACCACCCGGCCAGTAAGCCTCCAGCCTACGCGTTTCTTTCTCTGCCTCTCATCTGGCATTGCTGAGTTAATTGATACATACCACTTGATCTAGCTTTTTCTGTTCTTTCTGGGGATCTGAACCTAGATCCTCACACTGCAAGGCAAGTGCTTTACATACTGATCTGTCTTCCCAGTCTGGTGAACAAGCAGCCCTTTTAGCAATTCTGAGTGGTACATGTTCTGTTATGAGAGGCTCATAACAGAGAAAGGACCAGTAAGAAAAGATCAGGAAGTAGAAAGAAATGGAGATAATTGTTTAATCTTTGGATTAAACTTTTAACAAGAAAGAGTTTCATACATATATCCCACGTAGGTCCCACTTGGCCTCATTAAGGCACTCTTATGATATTATTGGCAACATGTTGTAACTGTAATTTGTGAACTATAGTAGACTCTTCATGCTGAGATCTGAGCATGGAGACAACCCGCAGAGAAGGAAGCTGACCTGGGGCTGATTCACATTATTCTAGGAAAGGACTGATCAAACTGTATGATAGCAAAATCCACACATTTCCTGGCCTTTAAATCTATCTATCTATCTATCTATCTATCTATCTATCTATCTATCTATCTATCTATCTATCTATCTATCATCTATCTATCCATCCTCTATCTATCTATCTATCTATCTATCTATCTATCTATCTATCTATCTATCTATCTATCTATTTATCTATCTATAAATTGTAAAGCTGTCATAGGTATGGTAGAAAGAAATTTGATTTATTTTTAATCTCATTTGGTCAAACTGTAAATAAATCCATTTTCACTTACTAATTTCTGTTTCCTAATATGCTTCGGAGTACAGGGAAACAAAGAATGCAGGCCATGGACATGCATATCTGCTAATCATTTTTGGCCCAACCATCTGCGAAGAAAATGTGTGACCACACAATCTTCAAATTTAAAACCCCAAGGAGAGCCCAGTTGCCAGGATCATTCCTGCTTCCCCTACAGTAGGTAGTGGTTTCCTGTAAACAGGTATTGGTAAATTGGCAATGGAAAAGGCTTTTGCTTTTGGTCTTCTTTTTGAAGATTACTATGCAGTCGTTTGGTGTTATGATTCGGAAAGTTTTGGGTAAAATCCTATGGTTGAGACTCTGCTCTAGGACAATTTATAAGCAGAATTTGGAGTAAAACCGGACATGTTTGATATGCTCACCATGCTGATGGCCCAGCTGAGCCATTTGCCGATGAGTTGCTCCGTTGACTGACAGGGCCCTTCTGGTTTTGTTTGGCAGTGTGGTTCACTTTGCCTGCAGTTCTGTAGCCAGGTTTGGCATTTGTGAACCACAAGGCCTGGCTCAGGCTGTCCTTTGTTTGGTGAGGCACTCATTTTTGTCTAGGTATACCTATCTATATAGTTGGATTTGACATTTGAGGCGCGACTATCATTTAGACTCTCCGTTGTCACTTTGCAGTACCACTTGATGTGAAGTAAGTTATTTTAAGTGTCTGAAACTTGAATCTCTCTCTCTCTCTCTCTCTCTCTCTCTCTCTCTCTCCATCCATCCACCCACTCATTTATTTCTCTATATTTGGAGTTCTGCTATTATGATATGAAGATGAGAGGACTAAAATTCTCAGCAAAGTTGTCTTCTTTTGAATATATATATATATATATATATATATATATATATATATAATCTCTGTTGTAATTAGTATAAACATGGAAATGCTAAACTAGTTGTTTTATGGTAATTTGTCTGGAGTGTACATATGAATTTATATAAGTATTAGTTAACTGACAAATATTTAGAAAGCTACCAATGAGGATGTGAAATAAATTTGTAAACAAACTAAAATTCCAAGGACTTTTATAATTGAGTAATTAAGTGTTATTTAGGACATAATGTCAGAATTCTTAGATTCAGCAGGTCTGTTTTTTATTTGATGTTTCTTTTCTTTATTTCAAGTCAAAGTTTTAAAAAAGAAAAACTTAAGCACATCTGTGGCTTCTGGCTTCTGAGACACCATTACTCCAGCTAGCTAAAGACTCTAAACAATTAGAGTGAGTTAAAGAGCTTCCTGTAGTTATGCGAGGCTTGAAAAGAGAAATCTTCCAGGGAAAATTTATGTGCAAGTAGGGTGGTTATAATCGGAGAATTCTTTAAACTGTTCTCTAGTTCCTTGTATTCAAAGAAACAAGACTGTCTTAGCATATTTATCCAGGTTTAGTATAGTCTATAATGGAGCTAACTTTAAAAACGGCAAAAATCAAAAATTTAATGCATAATTTTATTAGTTTTTTTTTTTTTTTTTTTTTTTTTTTTTTTTTTNTTTTTTTTTTTTTTTAGCAGTCAGGCTCATTTAAATTTCTCTCTGAGTTGAAATCCTTTCAATGGCCATATTATAGTTCTAGAAATAGGTATGTAGTTGCACCTCTGTATCTGATGTGATACTTACTGATTTCAAATATTTGTGGAAGATCTTAACAGTGTCTGTATAACCATGATGCTATTTTCTTTGTGTTTGTGATCCCCTGGGATATAACTCCTGTGATAGTGTTTTTAATAGGCATATCAGTAGGCTGAGGTTAAAGCTGGTCTCCAGACAAAAGGGCAAAGGGACGCTTCTATCCACCAGGTGTGGAAGATCAGGCAGAACAGAAATGGACACAGGGACAAAGATCTCCAAAAGTGTGGAAAGAATGGAGGAACTTTCCCACCTGAAATGAAAATTATTTATGAATTTGAGAATAGATCGAGGCAAACTCAGCCTAAGAGTCCTTGTGTCTAGATATCTGCTTTAATTTAATCTTTGACTCTGGCCTCTATCTACCTCCTCCTTCCCAGTGTGGGGCCAGATAGATAATCAGGGAAAGAATCTGATGCTGGCAACACCAGACAGTTAATCAGCAATGCCTTAAGAACTATAACTGAAATGATGTAAGGTCAGAGACAAAAGTTGTCTGAAATAAGAGACTTCAATAAAGATGAGTCCCGTGCCAGTCCTAAAGCCAAGAGGCTATGGAGAAAGGGTATTAGGCAATACTTCTCCACTAGCCTGACTCCTACATATATTTGTTTCTGATATCTCTTTCAAGAATGGACACATTCCAGAAGATTCCACATCAGCTCAACAGTACATGCATAACACCCCAAATCCCTCAAAACTGAAGGATGTCAAAGTAAGAGGAAAGGCTGGCAGTAAATATTACAGAAATACAGCAGACCCTCCATCCTAAGATCTGGGTGACAGATATAACCTGGTGAGGTTGGACGTAGATGGAGTTAAACTGTTTCACAACGAAGTCTGCTCGGATTCTGGCTTTTGTCTCATGTGTTTCTATAAATTGTGAGTTCAGCATAGTGGAGTGAGCTTAGATTCTGTCTCCAGTTCAGCTAAATTTTAAATCAATTAATTTTCCTCTCACTTTCAGTTCTTAACTGCATTTGGAATAGCTGGTGAGATGTGAATCTGAATACTCAGGACTAACTGGGCTGATAGTTTTAAACGTTGACTACTTTCTCATACTGCCAGGGTGGGGTAGAGTTGGCCTAATGTGGGGATATATGGATGTGGCACAGTTGTGCAAAGTTTGTGATAGAAAGAGTCGCTTGTGGAGTGTGTTCTAACCACACCCCTGTCTGTAGATGTATGATATTCTGGATTTCAGTGTTTTCATATGATTAAAAGAAAAAAAAAGAATTCAACAATTTTCATCTGTTATAGTTCAACACTTAACATCAAACTTTTGGGCAATAAGCCAAAGTTTAATATGACTGTGTTAGAAGCATTGGCTATAACACACACATCATCATATGCTGTATATTTTATGTATATCTACAGACAAGCATATGTGTACTAGGGTATATATAAGCACCCATATATTTTTCAATACACACATATAAAAACCTCATACTTCCTGTTAAATAAAATATTTTTATAATAGTGCTAAAAAGAACTTGTTTATGAATAATGTTTGTATAAAGGGATATGTGACATAAAATATATGCTTCAAATGTCTCTAGATGAAATTTTACTTTTTTCCTTCTCAAATGGATATTTGTGCTTTGTTACTATTGACCCAGAAAACTTTCACTATTGACATTATCCTAAGATACAAGATTTGGTGGCAGTGTAACAAATATATCCAAATTGAAACATCTCAGGGGAGGATGGCAAAGGTTATGAGATTTAGGAAGTAAGCAACTCACAAGTCTCAAGAAGTTCCTGAAACAAACAAGATTCACAAGGCTTCTTACCCCAGGTTATGCAAACACTAAACATTTATCTAGGGTGGAGACTCTCCAACCAGCTACACTATTGGAAGTAAACTCTGATCTGTCCAGCTGCCTGCAGGAAACTTGGAGTTGTAGCTGTCATGAGTTCTCATTCAGACTGGATGGACTTTTAGTAATGCAACACCTCTGTGTTATCCATGATCCATGCTGTAAGCAACCTTTTGCTTAGGTTCCTATAAATTTGTAAAATTAAAAAAAATTCTTACCTATCTGTGTTTCTTCTTTTGAGAACTCTGTTTAGTTCCATAGGCTCCTATGTTGATTGTTTTCTTACTGTTTTATTTTATTCTCTATATATTCTAGACGAAAATCCTCTATCAGATGTGTAGTTGGCAAAGACATTTTCCCCATTCTGATCCTGGCTCTCAGGAGCTAACAGTCTCCTTTGCAGTACAGACTCTTGATGTGAAGTCCTGTTTGTTGCTTGTGGGTTCTAGTTCCTGGGCAAGCAGGGTCCTATTCAGAAGGTTCTTACTTGAGCCTGCATCCTGAAGTGTATTCCCTAGTCTTTCTTCTAGAAGTTTCAGAGTTACAGGTGTAACACTGAGATTTCTAGAACTGATTTGGGTTCAGGGTGAGAAAGGAAGATCAAATTTCTTCCCTTTACCGTATAGATAGCCATATAGGTGTTTTACCATCAGCATGCTGGCTTTTCCCCAGTGTATTTGTGTGTCCTTGTCAAAAATCAAAAGGTTGTGTTGAACTATAACTGGGTTCTTGAGTCTTGTCCACTGCCCTATGTCCACTGATCAGCAACTCTTGCTATGTTGCCCAGCTCATCTTAAAAAAAAAAAAAAAAAAAAAAAAAATCTGGCTTCAAGTGCTCCCTGTGTCGCAGTCTCTTGGGAACCTGAGATGACAGAAGCAGAGTGCCATGCTATTTTTATAAAAAAAAGTATTAGTAGATAGACTTCAGAGTGTGGATGGTAGATGAGAAATCGCTTCTTAGTAGCAAATTGAAGAAGAATCAGAATAAGAATAAAAAATTCCAAGGAAAGAAAGAAGGTTTTATGTGTATACACCACACACACACACACACACACACACACACACACACACACACACACACACAGAGGCACACACGATGGAAGTACAGAGACAGGTCCATCTGCGTATTTCTCAGTTCTGTGTAAGTTTCTCCCAAGCTGGCTTTCTGTTAGGCACTAGCTGCCCCAGGGGGTGTGAACTGGAGAATCCCAGCAAGGTTTGAGGACCTGCATCCACAGACTGCCAAGGTCAGCTTGCCAGCAGAGGGCGTAGGTGTGCAGAGAAGGGAAATTATTATTCAGCTCTGCGGAAGCCTGGTATTTCTCAGGTGTAAACTCAAAACGGGCTTAAACCATATGCACAGTGGACCCCTTTATACCTGGAAGACTTCAGTTTGGGAAATACAGCCACAGAAATCTACCCCAACCTCCTCCTCTTTTTCTTTCCTTGTGTTTTGTCCCCCACCCCTCCACTTCCCATTTTACTATGCTTTAAATAATAGATTCTCCAGCTGTGAACTGACTGGGTAATGGAAGATGACCTTGAACGTCCCTCTTCCGGCTTCCACCTCCCAGGTGGTGGGGTGCAGGAGTGTGGCACTGCGCCTTGTTTTAACCTAGTGCTGGCATGGAACCTGGGTCATTCACACTGGACACATACTCCACCCACTATCCAGCCCTTCTCTAGCTTTTTTTGGTTTTTGGTTTTTTTTTTTTAAAAGGTTTTATGCTCTCATTTTTTTGTTCTCTGTTTACTTACTTAATTATGTTTAACATTTTTCATAACTATTGGGTGAGCCTTTCTCTTTCTTTGTGGCTGCTCCACCTTTTGCTTTACTGTACTTTGAGGAACATTTTAATTTTATATTTTTTTAAAGCCTTATGTTTCTAGTTTTTGTTCCCCTTCTTATATTTATCTAATTTTCTCGTTGTTTTAAATTAACATTTTAGGTTAACATGCAAATAAGGGGTTTCTTCATGGCACCATCATATTTATTAATGTTTTTCCTAGATAAATATTTTCCCTTTATTATCCTCCGTTCTTTCTCTTCCTCTTGACAGCATTCTTGCCTCTCTTCTGCTTCCCCTCTATTGATTTAACCCCTGTTACACTCTGCATCCTTTCCTTTGCCTCATTAATTTGCTGGTTCTACATTTACCCTATGGACTTTTAACTTCATGATACACTTGACATGAGTTTTGCTATTTTCTGCTCTGTGGCCATTAGTGGGCTTATATTGATTTCAAGTATATTTCTCAGTCCCACTCAGTGTGCAGTGCTGCTGTCACAGTGTTTGTTTTATTTTGTCTAAGTGGTGCTAAAGTTTGAGCCCTCAAGGGAAGGCTGACCATTAACTAGGTCCCCACATACAGCCAGGGAAAGCTGAGTCAGCATCCATCAGAGGTGCCGCACAGGCACGCTTATTACTGCAGCGTTCCCAACAACCACGTTGTGGAACCACCCTGCATGCCCTGGGTGAATGGATGAAGAAAGTGCCATCTAAACACAGGGGGTTTTGCTCAGACACGAAGGAGAAGGAAATTCTTTTATTCTCAGAAAAGTGGAATATATATATATATATATATATATATATATATATATATATATATTCTAGCTTTAACAAACCTACAAGCAAACACACACATACCACACACACACACACACACACACACACACACACACACACACAGAAGGGGGACTACTATTGGGAAAGGAGGGAGATCTAGCTCTAACAAACCTATATGCGTGCTCGCGCGCGCACACACACACACACACAGTGCTTGCAGTGCACGAGAGAGAGAGAGAGAGAGAG
>NC_034593.1:58372602-58406400 GCF_900095145.1 Mus pahari
AGAGAGAGAGAGAGAGAGAGAGAGAGAGAGAGAGAGAGAGAGAGAGAAAGAGACTACTGGGGAGGAGGGAGAGCAACAAAACCAGAGGAGGGAGGTAAGCCAGGTTAACATGAGCAAGTTACAATGATGGGGATGTTTGAGAATGTCATGATGAGATCCATTATTTTGTACACCAACTAAACATAGTTAATTTAAAAGTCAGTAAAACATCAGATTTTGTTTTTGAGACAGAATCTCCCAAGGTAGGCCTGGCTGGCCTCCAACTCACAATCCTCCTGCTTCAGTCTTGAAAATGCCGGGACCTTCTAAACTGTAGTTCAAAGACAATTCCAGCTTTCTATCCTGGCATAACTGACATGACTCACAAACTGCTTAATTACCCACCTATCTGTCAGTGTGTGTTACACATGGCTGTGTGCTAGGCCTGGAACAATACATGGTTTCCCTTGTAGTTTACTGTCATGGGGAAGACTCTTGTAAATACACCACATACAATGCAGACATGTAGGCAGAAACAGAAAGAGCAAAGGGAAGGAGAGTTTATCAAGCCTTAGAGTAGAGGTGTGTGTGTGTGTGTGTGTGTGTGTGTGTGTGTGTGTGTATGTGTGTGTGTATATATGTGTATGTGTGTGGTGCTTCATAGAGCTAGAAGTTGAAAGATGAGGAGGAATTTCAGGACGATAAAACATCAGGGTTGATGAGCACGTGTTCATATCCTTATGGATAATCATAAGGATATGAGTATCAGAACAACCAGCTGAGGCTCAATTTTATGTAATTAATCCATACACAAGAGTCACCAAAAGCATGAAATATGATTTGTGAAGTTGTATACTACAGTGTTGTATGTAATACAACCTGTGGTGTATTCAACAGTGTTGTGCTGTTTTTGGCATTCTGATAATACTTCGCAGATAAGCCTGTGCTCAAATGTGTGTGGTAGGAGGAAGGCGACAAGACAGGCCCAGTGCTGCATAGATCCAAAATGGGTTCTTTCGTTGCGTTGAAGTTCTATGAAATTAAACGGTGAAGTCTCATATCAGTGGACTCTGAAGCTATTTGTGGTCATATGAACTGGCCCCATTCATGCTGGCATTTGGCATGGAAAGGCATCTGGCCCACAGGAATGGTGTGCACAGAAGGAGAGCCACACCACAGTCCCCAGTTGCCTTTAGTGTCTGAAGCTAACCTCACCACCATGAAGGCCACTCCACACTGACTGTATTTAGAACCTCCTACTGTTTGTTTGTGTGGTAGAAAGGGCTGAATGCTCTCATACAGCAAATATTTAGAATCTGTTCTACAGAAGAATCACGATACAACATTATTCAAAAAGTAATTCTCCCATTTTCTTTTAGAAACCAGAGAGACTCCTACTGACAACCACATTCAAATTCTAAATATCAAATGACTCAGAGAGTGACTCTGTTGGGGATTATTCAGATTTATGGAGGATGTGAGTGCCAAAATTCTGAGCTTTCCCTTCTTTCGTTCTTTCCTTTTTTTTTTTTTTTTTTTTTTTTTTTTTTTGCAGGTTACAAGAACTAAGTCACCCCACATACTTCAGGCGGCAAGAGTGAGTGAGAGTCATGACCTACTTCTCCTCCTTCTTAAAAAATAATGTGGCAGGCTGTAAGTCCTGACAGCCCCAGGGAAGCCTTCTGCCTCCTTTTACTGTTACAGGTCCTGTGGCTCCAAGACTCATTGGCAGCTGTAAAGAGGCTTTGCATCGTTTTCCAGAAGTCAGTTACGTTCGGTTACATCTTGCTCAACCTCTGTTCTCTCATTAACTGGAGTAATGGGATCTGTGGGATCAGCAGACAGGTCTCAGAGGGTTTCTGAGTTATTTCTGGGATTTGGAAATCATCTGCTTCGTACCTTGGTAAGATGACTATTAGAACCGAGTCAGCTATTGGATGGCAAATAGTTTCTATTGTAATCATTGGGCCACATGTAACAATTACCCACTGATTACCACATCAAAGTTCCTGCTCTTGTAAAATAAATCAAAGAGGCAGATCACATCTAAACAATTAAACTTCCTTTGTCTTTACAGCACACTAGAACATTGTGGAATAATTGTTATAGGAGTTTCTAAAATTCCATGTTTTAATTTGGACTGGCTCTAGAGGTTGAAATTTCAATTTCTGGAATTAGCTTATCTTGAAGAAAATACCAGATCTACCAGTAGGACATATGTGAGGTGACAATACAAGCTACTTCATGACTGTTGGTTTCTGAAAGACCTGTAGAACCTTAGTCTGGACATGCTAAGAAATACTTTATATTCTGAATTTCTTTCCTGATGGCTAATTTACTTATGATTTGTTCCTTATCCACGGAGAGGCTGGATATTAGTTAAAAAATATTGGAACACAGACTATATGTGAACAATTACTGTATTATTAGTTAGTCCCTCTGGGGGAAAATGCAAAAATCAGCTTATTTAGTCCTTTCTATTAGAATCTGTGGGTGCTGTGGTCCTTGGGTGGGGCCCGGTGGGAGATGAGAGAGGCTAAGAATACCTCCCTAATAGTATGAGTGCCCACATCTGCTGGCATACCAAGTGACACAAACAGAGGATCCCTGCAAACTAGTGAGCCTCAGAATGGGTCTGGAACAGGGTGCTGGCTGTGTCCCTGTCTTTACAGAAGTCCCTTCAGGTGCTGGCAGCCTGGTACCTCCCCATAGTGACAATGGGATAGTTGGATACTACAGACTTCGTGTCAATTCCCCATTGGTTCAAAGGTTATATAAAAATGCTTGCTGCTGCGCAATACAGCAGATCTGCACCTGGATGCTGGTCTCCAAAGTCTTGTTTCCTGGGTTCACAACTTACCTCCCTCACCCCCTCCTGGACCCTGGTTCCTACAAGAGTCCAATCCAACTGTCCTTAGAGTCCTCCTCTCAGAGCTGGCAGGGAATCTGACCCAAAGCAGGCACAAACAGAGCCCAGGGCTGAGCACAGTACACAGCTGGTCATGATACATCCAGGTGTGAGGCTGGCCATTTGGTTTCTAATGTGGTGAGTTCTCTTATGGAAGAAACAGGACCAAACTTCTCTTACCAGGCTTCCAATGTCCTAACTAGGGTATCATGATGTGTATTTGGTATGGTTAACTCATCTTCACAGTCTTGAAGTATTGCATTTTAATATCAAGGAATTTTTGACTTTGCCATTTCTAAATATTATGCACACATTCATCCATTCAATAAGTATTTTCAGTATGTTAAGGAACACAAGAAGGGTGCAAGATTTTTCTCATAGAACACTCTTAGCTTTAACTGGATTGTGGATCCCTTCTAAAGCAGAGGCTCCACACCGTTTTCATCTTTCTGTCTCCAGGCACCCTGTAGAAGACACACAGCCCATGCACAAGGCACACACTGCATATGTGAATAATGGGCTGCAATTAGGCAGACTGTTCATGCCCACAGCATGAACATGTTCATTTGTATGTCTTAGTCATCTTTCACATTGGAATTTAAGCGCCACAGGAATGCAAATGCCGCCTCCCTGAAGAGTACATTTGGCTGCAGGATTATGCTAGACCTTTTGCTTAGATCAAATATATAATTTATGTGCCTATATAAAAAGAAGATGAAATCAACAACATATATAAACTCTCCAGGGACTCACAAATGTGAGAATAACAGTTTAGAAGAGGATTTCTCTCCATCTCAAATCCTCTTTCATGTAGCCCAAGGAAATGAGCAAAGAAATTCAGACACACTGAAGTTTTCAGGGCCAAACATTTTGATCCAATATGTTCTGCTGTAAAGTACTTGGCCTTGTCAGAGTGCTTATCATTCTGTGTTCCCAGTCTGTGCTTCATGGTGGGAAAAACAAATAAGACAGTGATGTGCAAAATGTTCTTTTCAAGTGTAAGGCAACGAATTTGAGAAAATACATATTAAAGGAATGCCTTGTACCGTTTAGCTCCTTTCCTGGGGCCACCCTCAGTCAGGCTGACTCGGTACTTACTGAGTTAAGGACTTAGCTCACTTGGAGTGGACACTTGGCAGAGCCCTCTCAGAGTCACCTAAGAGAGGTAGGCTACATTGCACCATGCTTTCAAATGAAGCATCTTTGATGCTCTGTCTTTTTGCATATGTGTGGTAAAGCTCTAATTAGAACATTTTACAATGCAGGCATTCAATTCCCCAATTTCTTATTTGCTTGAATTAACTTTTGAAAAACTGAGGTGATCGCTCTGGCATGGCCTTAATCCAGACTCTGTAATCAGCCCACAATCTGTGCACCACAAATGCCCCATCCTTTCCTGCCAGCTTCAACCTTCTGCACCTCTTCCTCCGGGTAATACATTTTAATTGGTACCTCTCTGTGACCCCCTAGCATCTCTGATCAAACAAACACTGGTTTTTTTGTTTTTGTTTTTTGTTTTGTTTTGTTTTTAAGATTCAGCCTCAACATCTTGGCAGTTAACAGGAGGACAGACTTGCCACAATGGCTACCTTTAAGTTGATAAAATCCATAAAATCCTCAAGTTGGAGGAGAAGATCCCAGAGGTGCAGCCTTTTCATCAATATTGTTGTATTGACTAAATGAAAGCAGGCATCTGGCATGCATAGCATGGTACTTTGCTTGTATTCGTTCATAGTTACTTTAAGTCTATGTCTTAGTTAAGGCTTTACTGCTGTGAACAGATACCATGACCAAGGCAACTCTTATAAGGACAATATTTAACTGGCTTACAGCTTCAGAGGTTCAGTCCATTGTCATGAAGGTGGCAATATGGCAGCATACAAGCAGGCATGGTTCAGGAAGAGCCGAGAGTTCTATATCTTCATCTGAAGGCTGCTAGCAGAATATTGGTTTTTAGGCAGCTAGGATGAGGGTTTTAAAGCTCACACCCACAGTGACACACCTACTCCAACAGGGCCACACCTACTCCACATTTTCTAATAGTGCCACTCCCTGTGCATATACAAACCTTAACATTTTACTCCCAGGCCCCCATAGGCTTGTTCAAACATAAATCTATGAGGGCCATACCTAAACATAGCATAATGCAAAATATATTAAGTCCAACTTCCAAAGTCCCTATGGTTTATAGCAATCTCAACAATGCTAAAAATCGAATTTTCAAAGTCTCTTCTGAGATTCATCCAATTACTTAACTGTAATCTACAAAGCAAGATAGGAAACAAGCCAGGCAAACTCCAAATTCTGAATCTCTATGTCTGATGTCAGAGTAATCTTCAGATCTCCAACTCCTTTTTTATCTTTGATGACTGCATCAAACTTCTTTCTTCTAGGCTAGTTTCACTCCCTGTTAGCAGCTTTCTTTAGCAGATAGCTCCTGACTCTGGCATCTTGAACATCTTGGGGTCTCCAAGGCAACTTTAATGTTACAGCTTCTTGTTTCAGTATATGGGATCCACACAAGATCTTCTGGAATCCTCAAAAGGGATTGTTTCACTTTTGCAGCTCTGCCCTCTGTAACATCCTAGGCTCTGAATGTCTTCACTCCACTGTTGCTGCTGTTCTTGGTGATCATCCCATGGTACTGGCAGTCTCCAATATACCGGGGTCTTCCACTACAACTAGGCTTCATTAATAGCCTCTCATAGGCTCTCTTCATGGAGCCAAGCTCCAACTCTTTTGCATGACTCCTTCAGTCCTGGGTCATCAACTGCAACTGAGGCTGCACCTTCCCAGTGGCCTTCCATGGCCTCTCATAGTGCCCAGTCTCAGCTGCTCTTCATGATCCCTTCATGTCTTCAAAACCAGTTTCACCTGAGTGACTCTTACACATAACCAAGTACAGCTGCACCATGAGGTACAACCTTGTCTATCTCTGGAACACAGCTTCTTTGTGCTCTCAGAAAATACTTCCTGGACTGGAGAGAGGGCTCCGTGGTTAAGAGCACTGATTGCTCTTCCAGAGGTCCTGAGTTCAATTCCTAGCAACCACATGGTAGCTCACAACCATCTGTAATGGGATGATGCCCTCTTCTTGTGTGTCTGAAGACAGCAATAGTGTATTCATATACATGAAATAAATAAATAATTCTTTAAAAAACAAAGTGTTATTTAAAAAAAAAAAAAAAAGAAAGAAAGAAAACACTTTCCAGAAGATGTCGCCTCAGTGATGCTGGTCTCTTCTTAATCACCATTGATTTCTTAGCTCCAGCTAACCAGCATCAATTGTCCCAGTAGTCCCTTCTATTCTGGATTCTAAAGTCAGAGCCACATGGCCAAAGCTGCCAAGTTATGCTGCTTGCTGTGGTTGGAACATGGTTCCCCCCTTATACTGTTACCAACTTTCTGTTTTCCAACTCCCTCACTGCCTAAGCCTAGATGTCCTGGAACTTTCTCTGTAGATTGACTTTGAACTCAGAGATCTTCATGCCTGTCTCCTAAACAATGGGATTAAAGGTATGGTCCACTAAGTTTTTCTTCACCTAGAACTTGCTCTGTTCTAGGCTGAGATTTTGAACTCAGAGATCTGCCTGACTTTGCCTTCTGGGATTAAAGACTTTATACTGCCATGCCTGGCTGGACCTAAATTTAGTGGGGGTGATTGTCCCAAGGTCTCCACTCCCTTAATTCAATTTAATATCCTTCAACACAGGATTCAGCTCCATTTCACTTTCTGGTGCCCCTTTAATATTTGAACCATATATTTTATAGTTTTCCTTTCTAAGCTTGCAACACTTGTTCAAAATGCTCTTCTTGAGACTTAACCAGAGTACAAAATCTCTGCTATTTTTTTTTTCTGAGACTTCCTTTGTCAATGCATTCAATATAAATCTCTTTACCTTAACTTTGGGTAGACTCTTCATAGAAGGGCAAAAAGCAGCCACATTCTTCAACAAAATATCACAAGAATAGTCTTTTGGCTACATATTAAAATTCTTCTCCTCTGAAACATCTGGAGCCAAGCTTACACAGTTTATATCACCTTCAGTAACAAAGTCTTCCATATTCCTACTAGGATGGTCCATTAATCCCATTTAAAGCATTCTACTGCTTTCCAAATCCAAAGTCCCCAAATCCATATTCTTCTAAAGAGAAGCACGGTCAGTTCTATCACAGCAATATTACAGTTGCTAGTACCAACTTCTGTCTTAATTAGGGTTCTACTGCTGTAAACAGATACCATGACCAAGACAACTCTTATAACATTTCATTATGGCTAGCTTACAGGTTCATAGGTTCAGTCCATTGCCATGAAGGCAGTATCCTGGCAGGCATGGTGCAGGAGGAGCTGAGAGTTCTACATCTTCATCTGAAGGCTGCTAGCAGAATACTGGTTTCCAAGCAGCTAAATGAGGGTCTTAAAGTTCATGCCCACAGTGACACACCTAATCCAACAAGGCCACACCTACACCAAAAGGGTCAAAGCTTCTAATAGTGCCACTCCCTGGGCTGAGCATATATAAACTGTCACAGTCAGGTTAGTAGACTAGAGTCCTTGAGCAGCAGAAAAGATTAGTGATGAAGATTAGCAATAGGTTGCTGCCAGTGAACATGGTTCATTCACCCACATAGGAATACCACATGGCAAAAAGGACTGGGTGCTCAGTCCCTTGTTTAGTGTGGCCTCAGTTCTTTAATGCTCTGGCGCACAGCTGGACAGAATGTTTGTTTTCTCTAATTTTCAGGTTCATTTGGGTGAAATAAAGATAGTTTCAGAGTAAAATGTCCCCCTGTCCCTCCCTTTCTTCCTTTTTTTCTTCTTTCCTTCCCTCCATCATTTCTTTGTTTCTACCTTCCCTCCTCCTCCTTTAAAATAATAGTGGAGAGTGAAGCTAGGAGTTCATACTTGCTGTGCAAATGCTCTACCACAAATTCAGCCCAGTCATGTTTTCTTGAAGTCAAAGAGGTCAAAGATGCCTTGCTCTCCTTTCTGACTCTGTCTCTTTTCCCTCTAGCATCTTGTTACTTTAACAAAACAAAACAAAAAACAAAACATAACCACTCCAGTGAGTCACCTTTCTTAGTATGAGGTGGAGATCAGACACTACTCTAAATTAGTACAACATGGGGTATTTCTCAAGAAGGTCAATTAGAGCCACTGGGCTCACAGATCCCTGTAAACCCAGGGTGGGGGGCACAACTGGCTCCTTGGGACAAGTGGGGCACTCACCAGTTGCCTTTTCAGGGTTGTTGCACATGAAGCATTGCCATGCCCCCGCTGTTTCACTGAAGCCAAACACATCAAAGAACCGCACTTCTTCCAGATGGAGCTGAAGCTGGTCCAGATCCTGTTTCAGGAATACAAAGCACAAAGCAAATAAGCATGCCTGCCTGCTACGGAACATCTGACACCAGAAAGAGGGGATGTGAAGCTGGAATGGCTGACTCTGGAACGGAGAGAGCACTGGAAGGGACTTCTCACGGCCACCCTGGGAGAGAGTACTTAGCTCAGACTCTTCTCCACGGGTTGGCTTTCACCGAGTGAGGGAGCCTAGCCTCAGGGCTGAGGCTTCGGGTGCACCCTGATGATTCATCTTAGACTTATAGGTAGACATTGGTTTTTTTTTTTTTTTTTTTCTGTTTTTTTCCCAGGGGAGAGTGTGAATGCAGCCCCCCCCACTACCACAAATTATGCAGTTTAGTTTCCCGAATTTTGGGAAATCACAGGGGTGCAATGGATAAGCCTCACCCTGGGAAAACCACCTTCGTGATCATGGTACCTCCCCTGCCAGGGAAGTATATGTAGATATTGTTTATTCTACAGTTGGTTTTAGTGGGAAATCATCTCTGAAATTGTTTGTCAGTAAAGTAACCATGTTTTGAGTACTCAAGTGGAATTTGACATACTGAGATGGCTGTTTTTTTTTTAGGTAGCCTGTGGCAATACACCGTGTCACTGTGCTCTTATTTAGAGAGGGGTTCCATTAGTCTGAAAGAAGATGAAAAGCTATTAGCCTAACCAAATAAAACTGTTCTACTGTACTTGAGGGGCTTTTCTGATATGTAAGGAACCCATCACTTGTGTTAACAGGCAGCAGGACTTCACTCTTAAGAGCTTGATCCTTCTTGATCCTTGCACACATTTCTTCAACCTACTTAGTGTTGTGAGCATTGGTGTACTGCGACTTCACTTTCTTACCTTTGGTTCTGTACTTTCACCTTGTGATAATTCTTAGCAACCAGAAAGGCCAGGTGCTGTTTGCGGTGTTCCAGACGGACCTAGTAAAGACTGGGTGATGACTTACCTAGATCCCACCCAGAATCATTGTTTCTCCATTTGCTGACACAGATGCTAAGCACACTAGACTCTGAGCAGTTTGAGAACAGAACTCAGTTGTTGGGGATTTGATTTGTGCTTACATGGGAGTTGATACATAGTCTACTGTGGGTTTTTTTTTTTTTTTTTGGACTGGTCAATAAAGAGCCAGTGACCAATGACTGGACACGGGGACAGAGGTGGGACTTTGGGGGATTTCCAGAGAGAAAATACAAGATAGGGAGAAGAGAATCACCAGAGAAGACAGAGAACCAATTATGTAAGAATCAGGGAAAAGTGGCCCCAGGGACTACTCCTCTGATTGGGTCTGGGTAGCAGAGATAAAGTATAGAAGTTTAGAAAGTAACTCAAGAATATCTAAGAGGAGAATGTGTTAGCTACAGAGAGGATGGGAAGTGGCCCAGTCATTGAGCTAGCTAAGGCATATTAAAAAAAAAAAAAATAAAGATTGAGTGTGCATTTCTTTCATTGGTGAATCCAGAGTTTTTGGGTGGGTTTAGAGCTACACTCATACCTGCTGGGAGCATAGAGTAGACTATAAATATTCACAGCTTCACTCAGTCTTCTTTGATAACAGCTGCATCCCCAGGATCTAGTATGGCACTGGGAAGGGAGTAGCATCATTGGTTTGTAGGTGCAATATAAATCCCATTTGCCAAAGAACTATGTGAAAGGCACAATGACAGTTTAAGATTCTCTTTAGAGAGCATTCATGCTCACCAAAAGATAGATACGATGAGGACAGAGATTTTGTTTGTTGAATTGGGTGTTTGAAACATCAGCCTCTGAAAGTGCTTGTCACACAAATGCACACTAAACACCTACTTCTAATGGAAACCACAGATCAGGTCTTTAAGACAATTATGCTTTACAGTCGGGGATTAGATATTTTGAAGGTTTAACATGCTGAATATAGTATTGTTGATTCTTAATATCAGAGGCATTTCAATAGGCTATGCACATGTATGTATGCATGTGTAACATACACATGTGCAGAAGCACACACGCACACACATGCATACAGATGTGAACGAATGTTGTTTTAAAAAATGATTTAGAATATGTTCATTAGAAAAAAGAAACTTTCTTTCTTTCTTTCTTGCTTTCTTTTTTAAAGAATGTTCCCTAAGATAAAGACCAAAGACGCACCTGGGAGCTTTATAGGTTTCAAAGGATGAAATCCATATTAAAATTTATGGGGAGAAAGCAGATGTTCATAAATATCTGTTTCAAAATTGCAAGGTCTCTGAAGTCTGTCCTTGGCCATCGGCATGCAGATCAGTCTTTGGTTTTTACACAATTGACGATCAATTCTTCATTCCCCACAAACACTACTAGCAAACAAAGGACTTAACACATAGGGCTCCCTTCATTTTTCCTGTTTAGAGACCAGGAGTGTCCCAGGTTGTTGCCTATAATCCACACTTGCTTTGGCAAAAAGTTACTTGAGAAGTTTAGGACAGATGGTGAGTTACACCCCAGGGCTCAAGTTGTGAAGCCAAGAGCAGGTTTAGCCCTTTAGAGGATTCAGGTGTTATGCAAAGGGATCCAAGCAAGGAAGATGGATTGTAGTTACAGGAACTATTGAAGTTGGCGGTAACAGCCAACTTTAAATAGACGGATGAAGCACATGTAATTTCAAGTATCTGTGGAAAATCAAATTAAGTAAATCACAAAGCAAGCCAGTGCAGACCACCAGTGATACGTTTTGGGACTGTACTTCTTAAATGCGCTTAGGGTCATTATTGGCTTTTTTTTCCCACTTATTTTTACCCTTCTTAGTCCTTAGTGTTGCCCAAGCACTGATGTATGGACACCTCCTATTCTCCTCCTTTCATCTTCCTCAAAACAAGAAAACTGACGTTGGTTTAGAAAGTTACAAACTTCCTTTTAGATACCTAGACCACAGAGGAATGATACAATAGTTCATATCTAATTCTCCATCCCTTTCTGGGTATTTCAGATCTAGTGGGGTTGTGGCAGATGGGGTTTCAGATGAAATACCAGTAATTTCCATCTCATAGGGTCTGTATAGTCATGTACACGAGTATTGGAGGCTCTTGTGTCATTGTAGAGAATGGTAATGATGAGGAATATCAGTCTCACAGCACACGCACACACACACACACACACACACACACACACACACACACACACACATACACACGCACACACACACACACCCCTTATGTACATAAGATCCTTCTTGCTAGCACATACCTACAAAGGAAGGCTCTCCTACTGGCCTTGAAGAAACAAGAAACTTGAGGAAAACAGTAGTTTCCAGTAGCTAGTGAGAGATTAAAAACTGTGTTTGTATAGAAATGAATAAATGTTTTGTTGTTGTTGTTGTTTTCTTTGTTTTTGTTTTGCCAGCAACCTGGATTTTTGGCTCTTCTCAAAGTAAAGAAAGATCCTACTTAGAAGAGTCAGTCTCACAGGTACCTTTCAAATCAGGTCTTAATAAAACCCGAGGGATAATGAAGCTTGAATTGTTTATGCAGATTTGGGAAAGTTACACCAGGAAACATGTTCTGAGAAGGATTTTCCTAACAAATGTCATTTAGTTAACACAGTTAAAAAGTCACTGGAGGGAAGATGGTCTTGTAAAACAGTTGTTTAGATAAGTTTGCCTCCAACTTTAGAAAAAAGTTATTAATGAAATTAAGAACTTGGAAAACCGTAAAGAATCTTGTAAATCCACTTAGGGAAAAATAAATTAGGCAACAGGGAAAGGTGAGTGGACAATTAAACATTATTTCATTATATTCTATAAAAGTGTGTGTGTGTGNGTGTGTGTGTGTGTGTAAAGTTGGGGGTGGGGGGGTGAAGGCAACCAAATAACTTAGCAGGTAAAGTCCCTTGGGTAAAGGGACTTCACATCAAGTTTGATGACCAGAGTTCAATCCCTGGTATCCACGGTGGAAAGCGATATCTAGTTCTTGAAGCTGCCCTCCAGTTTCCATGTGTGCTCATGATGTGTGTACCACACCATCCTCCAAGTATATACATAAATGCAAGATTGGTTTTTAAAGTGCATGGTAAGCTATGAAACTCACGTCGGGGGTCTATGTACTGAGGGAGGGTGCTGTGGAAGAGTTTTCTAGAAATCAGCCAAAGCATACATCTGGAACAGCTTTGACTCCTGGCACATTTAAGTTCTGAGCACAGAAAGAAAATGTGGGCTTGTCTCACGTGCTGTGTGTGCTTCTGGTTAGCCGGACTTCTAGCCTCAAAGCTCATGTATCGTATAAGAAATAGAAAAGCTTCAAGAAGTCCCTAATATTCTTGCACATTAATAAGGACTTAATGCCTTACTAGTTATTTCTAGAGTGCTCACGCTAGTTATATCCCAGTCCCAGGTGAAATTAATTTATGGAGGGAATATAATCAATAATTCATCTTTATATTGGCCTACATTGGACAAGCATGAAGCAAGAAACACTATGCTGAATGCATAAATTAGCAAAAAGAGGTTTTAAAGGAATGCACACCTTATAACTCAATTGTTTTATTCTTTCAGCTACTGGAAAATACTGCATTTGAGCTCAATTAATAAAATGTAGTGTCAGAGCAGCTGGTGTGTCAGAGATTATAGATAAAGGGATGAAGGTGGCATAGTTCTGCAGTCCCAGAAAGTGGCACAGGGTGCTGGACGATGCCTTCTTACATGTGTGTGGTATGGTCACTATACCGCATCTTACCACGTGACCTTTGACCCTCCACCTTCAGTAAGCTTCTTCACTGAAAGTCTGACTTTTACTATACTTTGTTGTTTTTGGAAATACAGTGGTCAGTGCTTTGTCCATAATATATTTCAATGAATTGTTATTTTACTAATTATGGTATGTAGATCTTATTTCTAATTTATATCAATGATAACTTTTGGGTTTTCTATTTCCATGTTTATTTGAGTATGTTCATTAAAGATTTATAGAGTACTTTTCTTTGCTTTTTTTAAAGAAAATGGGTCTTGCCATGTTCCCCAGGCTGGCCTCAAACTCTTGTGTTCCAGAAATTCTGCCTTAGCCTCCTTAGCTGGTATGATAGGTGCAAGCTACCATATTTACCTAGAGAACATCTCTTTGAACTTCTAATCTGGGAGCCAAGGATGTAGCTCAGTGATAAAGTACTTGGTTAGAGTGTGCAATGCCTTGTGCTTAATCCCCAACAATGCTGGTACAGTACAGCACAATGTAACTACCACATCTCTGTAGGTATTGTAGGAATTCACTTTATTTAACAAGTATTAGAATAAAATCAGTCAGACAAGGACAGGAGTCTGAGATCATCAGTGGGGCATGCTGGTTATTTTTAAGACATTCAACTTCCCCAATTTATCAGTTCTCATTTGGCTTCAACATCAGGAATCCTGGGAGACCTGTTATAAGCGTTAAAGGCATCTTTCATCTTTGACACTTCTCAGCAAGCTTTCCAAGGTATTCGGATGTGCACTGCCTGGAAAACTCTACACCTTTGGGAACAGATGTGAAGATAGCTGATATATTCCTCAAATGATTTGTATTTGAGGAATTTGTCAATTTCCGGGTACATCTGCTCATACGTTCCCACAGTATTTGGTTTCATGTTACAGAGTACATGGTCTGTTCGCAAAAGCACACTTTTCATCTTTAAAAATCAGAGATGTCATTGTTTCAAATCGTGCAATATGGAAAAAAGAGATGAGCTGTGCAAATCGCTGGGCCTAGATTGGACGTTAGTAAAATTCTACAGTGCTTGGGGAGGAAGGTGAGTTCCAGGTGGGAGACAGACATGTAGCAGTGACAGCAAGCAGCCATTCCTGGCATGTGGGATTCAGGACAGCATGGACGCCACAAGTGAGGTAGGTTTCATTGGCTCTCATTTTTCCAGCCTAAATTAATATGGGAAATCTGGAATGCATGGCCAGGGAGGTCCCCACATTAGGCTTCCCACTATCAATAGCAACCACAGACTAGACTCAAATTCCTTGTGTCCTTCAGGATTCTGGTCTGGTAGTTGTGACTCTGGTTAGGTCCCCATGTAGTTGGATCAGAATGCCCATATTTGATTTATGTTAGAGATAGTTATTGAAATACATTTATATAAGAACTAATGATGATGTTAGAATATTTGATTTAGTTCAAAAGACAGATCTACACATTCACCTAAGGATTAGGCAAAAAAGAATATGGGGGAGAGTGTAGGCTGATGACATAAGAGTTTAAACAAAGAAGTTTATGGAAAAGGTCACAGAGGATTATGGGGCCAAGTAGGAAATGAAGGTAGCAATTTGAATCATGCTATAGAAGCTTTATCAGTATTTGATAAACATGTATTTTTCTCATGTATCCCAGGCTTGCCTTGAACTTGTTTTAAATTATCTGTACATTTTCATTTACTTACTCTGGTGGCCTTCCCTAGTCCCCAACTGCATATAATCCTGCCCAAGCTCTGAGTCTCAGGAGGAGCTAGAGTATAGAGAGATGGAAGATTTACCAAAGGAGGGCTCTACGAAGCATGATGGGGGTCATCATCTAAGTGATAGACAGGACATTTGGGTGATGCAGCTGATTTGTAGTCTCACATGTAAGTAAGTATATATGTTCTTATATGTAAACCCAATAAACTCACTGGTCCCACTTGCTATACAAGGGTGGAATTTTTCTTTAGTCTGTTGGTGTCCTAAGCTGGGGTATATAGATATTTGTTTGCCCCTCCCCAGGGAAGTCATGTAGCCACTACAGTGCACAGCTGCCTGCTGTTTAGCTCGATGAGCCCCTGGGTGACTGCTGGCTGCCAAGCATCACAAGAGAGTGTTTGGTCATAGACTGCCTAACATTCAAAATTTGCATCATAATTTCTTTTCAAGGCATACTACTTTTATGTTGCCAAGCAAGGAAGGCATGAACTCTTAATGAACACATCTTTAGAAATTCCTGTTTTTTTGTTTGTTTGTTTTTCAGTTAAAAATTTGGGAGAAAACTCAGTATTCCTATCAGGCATTCCTATCCACCATCTTTCAGATGCAAGCTGAGCATGCTCAAAGTATTCCTGATCAGAATTTTAACCATTGAACATGTACGTCATGACCTTGAGCTAAGCATGCTCAAAAAATGTATACATATCCTCGGACTGAGCATGCCCCTAATGTGCTTTCCTAAGAATATGTGTAAACGCAGGGCATTTGGCAACATTTTCACACCATCAAAAAATTGACAGACTTTAAGTGAAGCCATTGTGAGACAAGGTTCACTTGTCTACTTGACTGCTTGATTTGTATCTTGGGACCAATATCAATTATCGAAAAATGTAAATCAACGTTCAGTAGCATTTTCACTTTTACAAGTGGTATTATACTGTAGGCTCCATTCCATTTGTTCCAGTCAAGATCTCTCCATGAGGGCTGGGGAGATGTCTGGGTGAAGTGCTGGCTACACATGTATGAAGACCTGAATTTGAATTCTCAGAACTCATGAAAGACAGCAAAATGCTGTGTGTCTGCTACCCAGTGTTGAAGGGTTGGGGCAGCGAGACAGGTAGATCTAGGATGGTCTCTGGCAAAGCTCTGTATCTGAGAGAGTGAGACCCAGGCTCAGTGAGAGACTCTGTCCCAAAAAAAGTAAGATGGAGAGGGAGTGATATTATTATTGGCTTGTCCATATGTTTAAGTATGGGTGAGTGTACCCACTACATGCACAAACATGTACACACACACACACACACACACACACACACACCTCTCCATAGTGCTATGCCCACCATCCATCTTATGGTACCCATGACCAGGGGGCTGTGTAACTTTTGCTCTCACATGAATCATAAGACAATGAGCATCCTTATCCTTACTTGTCTCTCTTGCGGTATGAGCAGGGCTGGTTCTGAGATAAACAAACTCTCCAGAATGGATTATAAGGTGTTCCTGTTAGACTGTAGAGAAGGTGTGTGTGTGTGTGTGTTTCTGCATAGTTAGGGTCTTCTGAGAATTTTTTACAGAATGGTGTGACCTAATTTTATGGCTGACTAGAAAGTGAGGTACCAGAGATTTATTTTCTTAGTAGTGTTTATGATTCAGTGTGGGGATGAGACCAAAGACCCTGGAGAAGTCCTTGTCTGTTGGGTGGGTGTCCAGTAGAGACTTTGGTCTCATCTTTCCTCTGGAAAGAGTTATGTATATTAACAAAGGTCAAACGTAGGAACCCAGGCCTCTTTCCAAAGATGATAGATTCTTTCTTTCCTCCTTTTGTAAATGATCCCCCTACACAAAGGACCAGAATTATCTTTTCAGGTTCTGGCCTACAGTACAGACCCAATAATGTGTTGGATGACATCTGGTTCTCATTGCGTTGCCTCAGGGCTAACAACAGAAACCAAAGAGAACTGGCAAGGCTATTTGCTCTCAGAAAATAATAATCTGCTCAACTCCAGAAACTTGGTTTCATGAGATATTAAGCATTTTATATTATGCATATCTTTAATGTCATTGCGTTCTGCCAAAGCGCTTTCCAGAATGACCTTCAAGTTTACATTTCTTCTGGCCGAACACCAGGGGTTCTTTTTCCACCTCGAAATCGGGGAAGCCTTTTCTAGGCTCAGAGTTTTCCGGGAAAATTACAATGTATGTTTTGTCTCGTGTCTGAATAGGCTTTTGTGGACCATAAATGCATGGGATCTGACTGTGTCAGGTGCTTGCAAGCATCTGCAATGACTTCTTAAGTAGTTGCTTCTTAAAATCCAGCCAGGCTTCTAGAGAGAACATTCTGTTCTCCCTCGTTGTTGCCTCTCAATGGAGAGAAATGTTACAGGTTCTGGAAATCATAGCAACCATTTCTAGGTGCTAACTATTTTAATATGCCAATTCATGTCAATGTCTGATCAACATCTAGCTTTAAGAATTATATTAAGAATTAAAGCACACCTTTAATCCCAGCATTCTGTGTGGCAGAGGCGGGTGGATCTCTATGAGTTCCAGGGCAGCCTGGTCTACAGAGTGAGTTCCAGGATAGTCAGGGCTACACAGAACAAGTTGTCTCAAAAAATGACAGAGAACAACACAAAATGAATTATTTTGTTGCTGTGTTAACTACTTGAAGTTAAAAAAAATATAAAGGCGATAAAATTGATTTTAGTGGGTGGAGAGATGGCTGAGCAGGTAAGAGCACTGCTGCTCTTCCAGAAGATGAGATTTGGTTCCCAGAGCCCACATTGGTCACTCTCTCCTACATATGATATTCATTCATAAACACACACACACATCTACAGAGAGAGCTAGACACAATGAGAGAGACACACACACACATACACAGAGAGAGCCAAAGAGAGACAGAGACAGAGAAAACTTAAAAACAAAAGAAAGCCCGGAATGATGTCAGTGCTGACAGCACCCCTACAACCATGAGGAACACCCCTAAAACTCACCAGGCTTTCTGTAAGAAATGCTGCAAGCATACCCCACAGATGGCCCCCATGCACGAAGGGTAAGAATTCTCTGTACATCCAAGGCAAGCAGCACTATGACAGAAGCAAAGCAGCCTCGGTGGGCAGACAGGCCAGTCTCAGTGAAAAGGCTGAGATCACAAAGAAGCATGTGTGTGTGGAGCCGGACTGCAGATTCAAGAGGACCCTGGCTCTCCAGGGACAGGAGCATTTCAAACCCGAAGGTGCTAAGAAGAGAAAGGGCCATGTGTTCTTTAGACAGAAGGCATTGTATCCATGCTGCTAGAATTCTAAATGTCTTCTTTTAGTCATTCAACAGACAAAGCTCAGAGCTAAGCCAAAGGGAGGTAATGGTGACAGAGGCAGATGCCATCAGCAGGGTAGCTACCATGTGGATAAGAACTGGATACGGCTAACTATGATCAATTTACACAATGGGCACTTACAGAGACTCTAGAATGAGGTGATCTACACGCATAAAGATACTTTACATGTCATCATTATTATGAGGATTAGTGTGTGATGTATGTGTGGAAGGGCATTGCATGCCATATGTGGAGGTCAGAGAACAACTTCATGGAGCTGTTTCTCATCTTCCCCTTATACAGGGTCCCGGGGAATTGAACTCATATCACCAAGCTAAAAAGGCAGGCCATCTCACTGCCCCAGCAAGATATGCTTTCAAACAAAGTGCTAAGTGTAGAATTAAAGACCAAACAGTGGTATGAAAATACTTATGGAGGACATTAAGTCAACCCCAGGAGAACATCTCTGATCACTTCCTACCCCTCTCTAGAGGTTGATACTTGAAGCAACTCTCAAAGAAAGATAAACACATTTTTAATCTGGAGAAAGGAGACATGTTTTTTTTGTGCTTATCTGAATTTGTGAACTATTTACAGGTCCTGTACACATGGGGCCTGCCTTGACGACCTCTAGGAACTTGTAGAGTAGAATCCTTACTTTGCCTGTGCAAGCTTGGTTTTGATAACGAAAGCCACTAAAAGGCTGCCTTGTCTTTCTGATTTTTGTACCCACCCTTGTCAAAGGGCTCTATGCTGAAGCTTAAAAAGATATCTTTTTGGTTTTAAGTGTGTGTGTGTGTGTGTGTGTGTGTGTGTGTGTGTGAGAGAGAGAGAGAGAGAGAGAGAGAGAGAGAGAGAGAGAGAGAGAGAGAGAGAGAGAGGGAGAGGGAGAGGGAGAGGGAGAGATATGAGACAGAGAGACAGACATAGAGATAGATAGATGGAGGTATAGACAGACAGGCAGACAATTTGATAGAGACAGAGAAGGCCCAGTGACTGCAGATGCTTCAGGAGTGAAGTGGGGTCGGATGTCAGAGTCCATGGAGCTGGAGTTACAGGTGGCTCTGAATGAGCATTTGTGGCCTTGACTACTGAGTCATTTCTGTGGCCTCAAGTTGAAGTTTTTACCTAGTACTTCAACCTCAGAGACAAAGAAACAGGCACACAATGCAAATTATTTCAGATGCATTCTTTTTGTCTTTTCTTAGAAAAACTAAGCAACTCTTCAGAAGTAACACAGAATGGACTGAATGACCAAATAAGGCTTCTGGGGGTGGTGGTGCCCCAGTGTAAAGGGCAGACTTGGAGCAAGAGGGTTAGAATTCACACCCTAGCAGTCTCAAGAAATCATCCTTATTCCCTCGAGGCTTCTAATATGCCATTCCAATTGCATAATCCTGTGACCCCCTGACCTTCAGGGAGGAGCTGCCACAGCATTCATGGGTAATCATAATACTGCCAAAACTGTAGAAAAACAATAAAAGTATTAAAAGTGTCTTCTAAAAATGAAGCCAAGGCTCTTTTCCATATATAAAAAACAGTGCTTTGGAAGCATTTTTTTTTTCCCTGCAAGGAGTGACTTGTTTAAGAAACATGAATGTTATAGTGTCTGAGAAACATTTAATTTTCTAAAAGCAAGACATAGTTATCTGCCTGGTTTTGTTAGTTGGCTGTCAGATCTGGGAGCAGTGGATGGATGTAATGGGATGCCAACATAGAAGGATGTGAGGAACACAAATGTTTCAAGGGGCCGTAATGACATGCACATGGTTTGATGGGGCGGTAATGAGGCAGACAAATAGAATGCCACACAGAGATATGCATTGGCGATGATGTAATGAGATGCATAAATGGATGAGAGTAATGACAAAGGCATGGGGGGCATGATGTGATTTGTAAACGGGAGCTTTAAATGGGGAGGGTGGGAAGAGTGGCCCAAGATGAGAAGCAGAGGGAAAGGCTGTGCTGCTGTGTGTGAATGGAGGAGCTAATCACATGTGCATGATGAGGCGGTAATGAGATAAGAATGGGGTGGGATAATGAAGTTCACAGATGGAGGGGTGTAATGAGCTTCGTGGAAAGGGGGGGATGGCAACAAGCATAAAAGGAAGGGTTTAATACCAAGAAGAAAGGGATGGCACAAAGAGATGCAGGGACTGAAAGGAGGTGCAGAGAAACGGGATGCCGTGGAAGAGATGGAAATAACAAGATGAGCCAATTAGCACTCTAATGAGATGCCAACATGAAAGGGCATAGCGAGGTGTGTCCATTTAGGGAATAATTAGACACCCACATAGGACGGCCGTGAAGGACCCAGGCTCTGATGAGACACGGATCAGAGGACTTAGTTCTTACTAAGTCTGTGAAAACGGAAGAAAAAAAATCTAGAAGAGGCCACAGAGGTATTTAAATCGGAAAAGACATGACAAAGCAGGTGATTTTAAAGAAAGCATCAAGGTTTGCGTGTGAAGAGATGAGTTTATGGCTGCTGTGTATGGGGCCCTGTAGTGCCCTGTAGTGCCCTGTAGTGCTGGGTTGCGGCTGTGTTGTATAGGGCCCTGCTCTGTGCCCCACACTCTGCTAAGTATGAAGCCTATGATGGAAGGAGCTCATTTCTAGTTTGAAAAAATGAGCTTCAGTTTGAAGACTCCATCTGCCCAGCACACTAACACATGGGTGGTGGATATGGGAGTCCTGCTAGCTGGGTTACTACAGCCTTTGCCTCTATGTCAGGGTTTTGGAAGATCTTGTGGCCGACAACTATCAGATCAACTAGTCTCTTGGTTGCTTTCTATCACTGTGATAAGATATCAAACCAAGGCAACTTATAAAAGAAAACATTTAATTTGGGGTTCCTGGTTGCAGAGGCTTACAGTCCATAACCATCATGATCGGGAGTATGGCAGTAGGTAGGCAGGGAGCTGGAACAGCAGCTGATATCTCAGTAGGAGGCAAAGAGCTAACTGGAAATAGCCTGGGCTTTTGAAACCACAAAGTCCACCCCCCCCCCCCAGTGACAAATCTCCTCCAACAAGGCTACACCCTCTAATCCTTCCCAAACAGTTCCACCCACGGGGGACCAAGTATTTAAACACATAACCCTATCGGGGACCATGCTCATTCAAACCACCATCCCTGGAAGAGATGCAGAGATACAGCAACACACTCCAGGAACTGGTAGTGCTCTTTAGCTGATTTTTGTTTGTTTTGTTTTGTTTCCTGTATCTCGGGCTGGTCTTGAACTCCTTATGTAGCCAAGGATGACCTTGAATTTCTGATCCTCCGGTGGCTATCTCCAGAGCGATGGGGTTTCAGGTAAGTAACACCATGCATGCTTGCTGGTTTATGTGGTGCTGGGGCTTGCAACAGGACCTCTTCAACCTGGCATTTGAAGTAGCCCTCGAGGCATGGGAAGTACTCAGGAAAATCAAAGCTAGTTCGAGTGCTGACCTAATGCTGTTCTCAGTTCCAGAGAGAAGAAGGCTATGTGAGACACTGGGGTTCACTACAAGGGCCACTGCCTTGACAGGAGTCCCCAGAATCTATATGAGGTGTCAAGTGATTCCATGGATGGCCATTTAGCATTCAAGGTTTTTTTTTTTTTTTTTAAATCTCTTTTAATGACAGGTCCCCTACTTTTTTTCATTGATGTTCAATAGAAACACTAAGTTATATTGAGTATAAACATGTACTGAAAATAATGAATTCTGAGAAACATTTATTTCCAGAATTTAAATAAAACAGAGCTCCCTCCCTCCATGTTCATATAATTGCTAAGGGCAAGCAAGGCTTGAAGTGTTCTCAGAACCATGTTTACCAGTTCACAGGACACTTAGAATTCTAATATTAAAACCAAATGCCACTGATTTCTCTTTCCTCATGTGTCTGTCACTGAGACTGTAGATTGGCCCGACCTTTCAGGGACAAACCAGAATTTATATCTTGAAATAAGTATAAAACCCAAGTGACTACTCATATTTAGGTGCACAGGATCTAAACAAAACAAAACAAAAGAAAACAAAACAAAAGAAAACAAAATGCTAATCCTTTGATCCCTTTCTCAAAAGCCTTTTCAGGAGTGTCTTGGAACTGTTTTCAGAGGTTTTTGTTTTGTTTTGTTTTGTTTTGTTTTGTTTTGTTTTAAATCACAGAATAAGAGAATATAAGAAACAAGTTTCATTGCTTCCATAAAACCTAGTTTCATCTGTGTACATGTGTGTATGTATGTACATGGGCATGTAGGCATGTGTGTGTGCACACATGGGCACATGGGCATATGTGTGTGTGTGTGTATGTGTGTGTGTGCGTGCGCACATGTGTTCTTGTGTATGGGGGCAGTTTATATGTGTCCACGGAGCAGGTAGAATCCAGAGGATGCTCTGGGATGTTGTTTCTCAGGTGCTGTCTACCTCTACTTGGAGACAAAAATCTCTTCCTGCCCCAGCACTCCTCAAGCAGGCCATTCGCACTGGCTAGGGATCCTTGGGGACTCCTGGCTAGGAATCCTTGGGGACTCCTGGCTAGGAATCCTTGGGGACTCCTGCCTCTGCCTTCCCAGTTCTGGGGTCACAACTCTAGTCTACCATGCCCACTTTTAAAAACGTGGATTCTGAAAATTGAATTCAGGTTCATGCACTTTTCCAATTAACTTACCTTTCCAAGACCACAGTTTTGTTTTTACTGAGACTTGTTCAGATTGAGCAGTTTCCTTTTACAATGTATCTGGGCACAGATAAATTTTGGTTTATTTCTGAAAATAGAACTCATTTCCAAATGGTGAAACTTTTTATTAAGTTATATAATATACTCACACAGCCACAGTGGGTGTTGGGAAATGCAGACATGAATGGGAAGACCTTGGTCCCACAGCTTCTGAGAAGCATAGAGGCATTGAAATGAAGTGATTCTTCAGTATGCTGAATGCTCCCCTGTCATGTGTAAGGTTATGGGGACATGGCCAAGGGGATCATTTTATTTGGAGGAGACTTGCAAGGGAGTTGTAATACCATAGCATGCCCTACCATTTATTGAGCTCTGGCAATCTGCCACATACTTCTCACGGATTTTGTACACACTGTCTCTTAAATCTGTAACATCCCGCACTCTGCGTGTAAAGAAGCTGAGGTACAGGGTAATAAAAGAGCAAGTAAGTAAATATAAAGACAGGAGTCAAGCCTGGGTCCTATATAGTTTTTTGTCACCAAACTATGATGCTGAATAAAGACTGGTGAGTGCCCACTGCTTGCAAGAACTTACATGCTACCCATGAGAGCGGTAGGGAGACCCCCCCATGCTCTCATAAAGTAGAGACAGTTTATGCTTGCACTAATCACTTAGCAAACAGTGCAAATCTTCATTGGGTTAGAGCAGACATTCCAGAGGGACTGCATACCTTGGTTCCCTTAGGAATAGAGTTATTTTGTTAACTATTTGTGAAAGTTAAAAAAAAAAATTCCTTGACTGATGCAGAACATCTGGCTGACTGTGAAGGAGTGTTCGTGACAGTAGTAAAATCGACATGCTTCATTATCAGCCTGGCTTGAGAACCATGGAGGGAATACGATATGATGATAGGCCTGGATATCGGCTAACCGAGAAAACACTTCTATGCTAACTTAAAAATAATTTAAAGCAAATGCTCAGGATAAGGAAAGCATGTGTGGACAGTGAGTAGATAGAAATGATAGTGCATTTTATCAGACTAGCGTAAGGATAGTGGTTTTCTAAGGGGGGAGGGTCAGCGTTTTCAAAAACAAGGATGGTAAAGGAACAGATCAGTGTATAACAATGAAAAGAAATCTGCTTTTGGATAGTGAATAAACTGTCATTTAGTTAGATTCATTGTGGCTACAAAACCATATGACACCACTTTAGCATAATGGCTCATGGGGACAGAATTGTTTAATAGGGGCCCTGAAGGATAGCTGTCAAGGGAAAGGATTCATACAGTTGAGGGCAGAGATGGTTTAGGGAGGTAGGAGTCAGAATTTGGCTGGATTCCCAAACTCAATGGTCCCAAAGACATCCATTAAGGGCATGCTTGTAGAAAAGTCTAAGGGATGCATTTTCCCTTGTAAGGACTCCTCACTTTCAACCCTTGATTCCTATGCCAGTCATGTTAATTGCAGATGAATGAGCATTTGGCTGTGGTGGTGGAGCATTAGTGTATACACCATGGTAAAACCTATCTCCTGTTAAGCTACGGCTTTCACTACTACCTCACAATGCAAGCCCTATTTATAGAGTGTGGTGAGCACACACTGTGGTCAGGTAACTCATCTACCCCTCCTCCCCAAAGGTTATCTTTGTTAATTCTGACCAAGTTCATAATCGCTTGTGTGGTTGCTTCCAAAGCCCACTGCGGAGTATTTGCTGAGCTTGGGAAGAGAAGCAGAGGACTCTTGGGTAGAGAAACCCAGCACAAACCCAATCTCTTCTCACCCAGAATATAATGAATCCCCCCCCTCCCCAACAGATCTAAAGACTACACATTCTGGCTTGTGGGAAGGTAAATGCATTCTTCTCAGTAGATTGAACTTTTCATTTTAGGTTGTGTCTTTACCTTTTCTCATTTCACAACATCTCTTTTAGTTTGAGACCAAACGTGACTGGCTGATCCTAGCTGGGCAAACAGTTGGCTAAGATCCATCGGTGCTCCTCTGTGCCCAGCAGCCCCACTGCATTTCTTTGGGATTTTCCTCTGTGGCTGAGTGATAGTTGATCACACAGACATACATATATGTGCAGGCACACACAAACATATTTTCTTCATTCGTTCTTCTAGTTCTGACAAACAAGCCTGCCTCCATTTTACGTTCAAAAGCCATCTTATAGTAAAGAAAAACTAGATGCATTCGTGTTTGTGATTAAATCTGCTTCTATAGGGTTGGGCTATGCTTTATCTGTAACCTTAATTACAAGTAGTTCTGTATTGCATGTTCCAAGAAAGGAAAACCATGTCTTTGTTTCAAACAAACAGTTTGCTACTTTTGTTTCAAAAGGTTGCTATGACTACCTCATTATGATCACGTTGCAATCATGTCTTTGTTGGAGAAGGTCTTTAGGACTAACTTGTTATACTTATGTTTTGCTCTTGTAATGCCCCTTTGTCCACCAAATCTTTCATTTGGAAACCTCTAAACCCTGAGTTATAAAAATCTTGTCTTCACAACTTGTGCTGGTTTCTTGAAACAGACTCTAGGAGGATGCAGCCCAAGTACAAGAATAGAAATGTATGGTTTAATTAATTGCTGTGTTAATTGATACACCATGATGATTTGGGTGAATGGTCTTTCTCCTCCCATCTTTGGGATCAACAGTTCCTAGTTATAGCCCTCATTTTCTTTATCCCTTAATCACTGGATGAACTCCCAGACACAGCTTCTTCATATGAACACTTGCAAGCTTTTTCATGATTCCACAAACTGGAAATTGTGAATAGTGTGCTAACAGACACAGGGAAGACATCTCCAGATAGGCTGACATCATTTCCATGTTATACACCTAGACACAGCATAGCAGGATCCTATGGAAAATCTAGTTTTAGTTTTTAAAGGAGTGTCCCTACTGCTTCTCCTTATGACTCTGCCGATCTGTGTTCCCACCAATGGTGTCTAGGAGTACCCTTGTCTCCATATCCTATCCTGAATTTATTTTTCATCTTTGAACCCAGGTGAGAAGATACCTCCTTGTATTTTGATGTGCATTTCCATGAGAGTTAAAGACATTGCACATTTTGCCCTTTTAAATTGTTATCATCTTTAAATTTTTCTTTTCAGGGCTGGCTAGACGGCTCAGTGAGTAAAGGGACTTTCCTCCAAGCCTTAGCACCTGAGTTCACCCTTGGGACCTACATGGTAGGAGAAAAGCAACTTCTGATAGCTGTCCTCTGACCTACCTATGTACCCTGAGACATGCGGTCTCCCCTCCAGAAAATGTGATAAAAATTTAAAAACACATTTTGAGCATGTTTTATAATAAAAGAACACTATGTAAAATGCATACATACTGAAGGTATGTTCACAAGTATGTTTTTGTTGTTTGTTTGTTCATTTTAAATGGAACATTTGATATATTTGGAGGAGAATGTTCTAATATGCCAAGGGTTCACCTCCTCTCCCTCCTCCTCTCTGTCCTCATTTTCCCACTGCCTGGTTCTTCCCTACCTCCTCATTGTTTTGGTTTTTGGTTTCAGGGCCTTCCCAAACCATTCTCTTAGTCAGGAAAGCTTGCCCCAAATCCTCTTAGAGGTTAGTAATTCATACATTTCATCAAAGGTGCATTTTATTTGCGGTTAGAGAAAAGTACTAAGGTATGTTAGCACACACCTGTAATCGCAGCACATGGGATACCGAGGCAGGAGCATCAGAAGTTCAAGTAGAGTCTCAGCTAAATAAACCTGAAACTAGCCTGTGCTACATTCAATCCTGTCTCAAAGGAAGCAAAGAACAAAAAGTATCTAAAACCTTACGTTCAATTGCTTCCTACAGGCAAACATTAAAGTTTACTTAAAGAAAATCCACGAACGTGGGTGAAGTCTATTATAAAATGATTTTATTAAGAGGAAGGAAAATCAATAGATTTACTGAAGAAATGAAGCCCTCCACAGAGCACCTGGAGAGCGCTGCTAATAATTCCATTCGTGTGTGTGTGTGTGTGCTATCCATCCCTTTGAGGGGAACAAAGCGTGGATTATCAGAGAAGCAGACAGCTGGGGGATTGCTAACAGTCCAGAATCTGAGAGAGATCGTATCTTTATTGATACACATGACCCGGTTCCCAAAGCATGGGGAAATCCCATATGCCATGGAAATGAGGTCTCCAAAACTATGCTCATTATGGAAACAAAAACATTTAAATGAAATTTGCAGCTGAAATACAATTTCTAAAAAATGCATCCCATCTGGCTGCCATTTGGAGTTTTGTTTTCTGTCCATGTTGCTTCAGACACACCTGACCGTTCCCAGGGTAGCGGTCAGAGGGTTGAAGCATAAATAAAAGTGACGCTTCGATCCTGGGCAGAACAAATGAGAACTTCTGATGCTCCCAAGGGCTTCGATGCAGCGTCTTAAATTATGCTACTAATGTGCTTGAATAGGTAAATGCACAAATAAGCAGTTAGCGAGCTTACACACAGGATACAATGTCCAGACCCTCCTGTGAAATTTCACAATGGAGAAAATACTTCCATAAAACTGGCCTGTGTGCAAGTCTGTGGGACATTTTCTTGGGTCATGATTGATGTGGGAGGGCTGGGGCCACTGAGGAAGGTGGCTCCCCTGGGAAGGTGGTCCTGGGTTGTTTTTATATTTATTTAATTGTTAAACAGAGAGAAAGACTTGAAGTTGGCTGCATGGGTAAGGCAACTGGGAGGTGTTGGGGGAGAGGAAAGAATTGTATGAAAATTTTCAAAAAATAAAAATATTTTAGAAAGAAAAAAGAAGAAAAAGAGAAAGAAAGATAGAAAGATAGGAAGAAAGAAAGATAGGAAGAAAGAGAAAAAAGAAAGAAAGGAAGGAAGGAAGGAAGAAAGGAAGGAAGGAAGGAAGGAAGAAAGAAAGAAAGAAAAAAAGAAAGGAAGGAAGAAGTTAGTTAAGGAACAAGCCATAAACAGCATTCTTCTATGGCTTCTACTTCAGTTCCTGCTTTCAGGTTTCTGCTTTGAGTTCCTGCCTTGGCTTCTCTCAATGGTGGTCTGTGACTCGGATATGTAAGCCTAACAAATCTGTTTCTCCCCAAGGTCCTTCCGGGCATGTTCTTTATCACTGTAAGAGAAAGCCAACTAGAACAGGGACTTGCCACTTTTTCTTTGAGACATGGTCTCTCATTGGCCTGGAACAACATCAAGACGGCTAGGCTAGGTGGCAAGAAAGCTCCAGGGTTCAGCTGTTTGGCCTCCCAGTTCTCCATCCCTGGGATTACAAGCATGAGCTCCTCTGCCCTGCTTGAATGGTAATCTTCCTGTTTTAGCTTCCCAAGAAGCTGTGACAGGCCTCTGTCACCCATCTGGCTCACATTATCTTTAAGGAAGCTACACCTAAGCCTGGCTTAGGATAGAGTATTTCTGTATTATAGTACAAAACTTCCTTATGTTTAAGTATCTTTTCCTGATAAACTTAACTAGATTTAAACTTCTGGAAAAAACATTGCCTCATTCACTCTGGTTGTCCAGCTAATGATTATGTAGATTTTTCTTAACTACTTTTAATTGGGTCTTCCTGTTTTGATATTAATAGACTATGAAATCTCTATTTTTTCATATCACTGCCATTTTGGGCATCTCGGTATTATCACAAATTTTAATTTTTGTCAATCTGGCCATTATAAACTTGCATAACATTAAAAATGTGTAAGTCAGTCACTTCAGTGATATTGTCTCTGAATGTCTTATCCTTCATGACTTGGCCCTTTGAGGTTCATTGTAAGTATTTCAAATATTTCTCCCAGCTTGTATGTGTGTCCTTAACTTTGCTACAGAATATCTAACTAGACAGAAATTAAATATTTTAGGTAGTTAAATTTATTCATATTTATTTTTAATGATTTTTAGGATTCATGTTCATATTCTTTACTCACTTGTCCTAATTTTTTCTTGTCTTGAAGTTATTAGATGACATTTGATATTTCCTTCTAATCAGTGTAAAATTTCACTAGTTATTCTTAGGTCTTTATTTCCACAGTGTTTGATATGAACATAATTATACTTTTTAAAAAACCTGACTTTTTATTGATCCTTTATTAATTTCACACCATGCACCCCAATTCCACTCATCTCTCCATGCTCTTGCAACCTCCCCGACAAAATAAAATAAGATAGAATTTTAAAAATCTTGTCATGGAAGCTGCTGAGTGTTACAGTATGTCCTATAGTATACCCACTCCCCCCCACCCCCTACATCTCTATTTGCAAGTGTTCTTTGCAGAAAGTCATTGGTCTGTTGTTGCCCTGTGTCACAGAGATCCTGCAGCTTTGGATCTTTAGGACTGGCACCTTCACATGCTTCGGCAGTTCATACATAGTTGGTGTGGTGGTTTGAATATGCTTGGCCCAGGGAGTGGTACTAGTAGGAAATGTGTTGTTGGAGTGGGTGTAGCCTTGTTGGAGGAGGTGTGGCCTTGTTGGAGAAAATGTGCCACTGTGAGGTTGGGCTTTGGGACCCTCCTTCTAGCTGTCTGGAAGACAGTTTTCTCTGGTTGCCTTCAGAACAAGATGTAGAACTCTCAGCTCCTCCAGCACCATGCCTGCCTGAATGCTGCCATGCTTTCCACCATGATGATGATGGACTGAACCTCAGAATCTATAAGCCAGCCCCAATTAAATGTTGTCTCTTATAAGAGTTGCCTTGGTCATGGTGTCTCTTCACAGCAATGGAAACCCTAAGACAGATGGAGTGGACGCTGGGGTTGGCCAACTCAAAGGCCTGGATCTGGGCCTGGGAGTTAACTGAGTTCTCCTGTGTCAGCAACACCAGGGCAAGCTCTACAGCACTGCCCTGGCTACCTCACCCAATGTGGCATATGGCAAGGGGCAGCTCTCTTGCTCTAAGGCCCATAGGGCCTTTCTCAATAGGGTCAGCTCTACAGTGCTGTCCAGGCAAGGTACAGGGCCCATTCTCCCTATTGCTGCAGCCAGTGTGGGGTAGGGACAGCTCTTCTGCTCTTATGACCTCAATGTCAGCTCTCCTGACCGCCATAGAAAGCGATGGGTGAGGGGTGGGAGAACACCTATGCCTTGCCTAAGCCACCTCATGACAGATTAGGGGCAGTGCCAGCTCTTCTGGGTGTGGTGGCCAAAAAGAGGTGGGAACAACTCAGTACAGTGCTTCAGGTGGCAGTTCAGATCAGGGTCAACTGCATGGCCTTTGGTAGTAACACAGGCCTGGGAAATCAACACAGATTATAGCTGCCATGTGACCACGGACCCAGACATGGCCCCTGGCAGTACCATGAGCCCAGATAGCCCCATGATCTCAGGTGGCAGCTCAGGCCATTCAGATCATCATGTTCTTCTCTGTAGCATAGCCTTCAGATATGCACATGGTCTCATATAGCAGCCCAGATCATAGATATCTGCTTGGCCTTTGATGGTATCTCAGGCCACAGACATCGACACAGACTGCCCCACCTCCCTGCAGCTTCAGCAGGACCGGGGACCCAGAACTCACTGTGGCCACCTCCTATCTTCTAGCTCCTCACCACTGTCTTCAGTTCCATCTTTCTCAACAGCGTACAGCCCTCCCCCTGCCCTAGCTTTGCTTTCTCTCCCATCTCTCCATCACACACTCATCCATCATAGTGGTGCCATGACAGGTGCTTGGGTGTCTTTCTTCTGGCCACTGCAGGCTGTTCCCCTTAATTCTGCTTTTTTTTTGTCTTTTAAACTTTTTGATTCTTTCCGAGTTTCCCAGTCCCACTCATCTTCCTGGTTTCTAATATCTGCACTCTGCCCTTGTACCCTCCCCTACAAATAAAACACACACACACACACACACACACACACACACACACACATACACACACACCACACACACAGCAAAGCATAGAAAACATCTCCTCATGGAAGCTGTAGTACATCACAGTGCNCCCNCCCCCCCCCCCCCCCCNCAGTATATCCCTCTATTCACGCATTTTCACCTGCAAATGTTCACAATGAGTCATTGGTCTGGTTCGAGGTCTCTGGCTTCTGTGACGCCATCCGTCCTGGATATTCACTTGGACTCCTCCTGGTTTTCCTGTAGCTGCCCTGTGTCAGCTTGGGTCAGCAGGACTGGCCCTTTCACATGCCCCAGCTCTTCACAGATGATGTAGATTTGGGGGTGGGCCAACTCCAAGTTTTTGATCTAGGCCTGGGTGGCTACTAAGGTGGTCATTCTGCTGGCTCTCTCTTGTTTGCACCACCAGGGCAAGCTCTCCAGCACTGCTCTGGCTAGGCTACCCAAATGGAGCCATTGGCAGAGGCAGGGTCATCTCTCCTGTTCCCATTCCCTCAGGCGGCTCATTCACACTCACCCCTCCCAGCCTGGATAATCAGCTCTCCAGTGCTGCCTCGTGGAGGTAAGGGCCCCCATCTCCTAGCAGCCAGTGAGGGCCTGGCTCAGATCTCTCACTCTCATACCCTCAGGGCTGGCTCACCTATGACTTCACCATCAGGGCCAGTTCCACTGTGTTGCCCAGGTGAGTCATGAGGTCCACTGTCCCAACAGGAGGGGGCAGGGATAGCTCTCGTGACCTGGGAGCCTCGGGTGGGCAGGGCATCACCCCACACCCACTCTACCTCATGGTAGACAAGTGGCTGGGCCAGCTTTCCTGTGCTCACACCCACAGGCCTGCTCACCTGTTCCCCGCACCAGGGCCAGCTCTGCTCTGCTGCCCAGGCAAGGTGCAGGGCCTGCTCTCCTGAACACTGCAGCCACAAAGGGGTAGAACTAGCTCATACGTTCTCATAACCCTTGGGTCAGCAATCCCGACTGACTCAGGTGGCAGGGGTAAGGGGGTGGAAGGCCATGTCCAGGCCTGCTCTCCTGTGCTCACAGTCTTGGGATTCACTCACCCAAGCTTCCATAGGTCTACTCTGCTGCCCAGATGAGATGCAGGTCTAATTATACATTTTAAGCCTGTAAATTCACATTTCTGCACACTATTTTATAGATATTTAACTTTGTCCTAGGTGATTTGAAATCTTCCTTCTGTCACCTATGAAATCCCACATGAATTCAACACTGGCTTTGGCCTCTCAAGTGCTGGGATTTCAATGGTATACCATGATGTCTGGCTCAGACTCTTTTTGTTGTTGTTGTTGTTGTTGTTGTTTTTGAGATAGGACTTCTCTGTGTATTTTTGGCTATCCTGGAACTTTGTCTGTAGACAAGTCTGGTCTCGAGCTAGGTCTGCCGGCTTCTGCCTCCCAATGCTGGGATTAAAGGTATGCACCACCACTGCCTGGATTCAGACTCAACTCTTCATTGCTGATTTACTTCTGAAGCAGTAAAAGCAACTCATCATGGGTTAGAATAGGTTTTCTTTTCACAATAGAAGAATTTCCGTCTTCTAATTTTTTCTTACAATTCTTTTCATTTACAATTTAGGTTCAGTTTGTTAAATAGCACAGAGAAACTGGACCTGGTGGCACAGGTCTGCCATCATAAATGTTCTGGAGGCTCAAGTATGGAGATTTTGTGAGTTCAAGGTCATTGTGGGTAAACTTGGTGAGATTCTATCCCAAGACAAAACATAGAGAGAAGGCCGGGGACACATGCTGTTCAGTGTTCGATGGCTTGCCTAGCATACACATACCCTTTGCTCAGGCCTCAGTCTCAGATGAACCCAAACAAAACCAGACCAGCAACAATAACAAAATCAGAGAGAAGAAATTCTATTGCTGTTAAGATTAGGAATAGCAGTGTATTCATAGTTTCATCTGGAAAGATGTTTTGCTATGATAATGATTTTCTATTTATGTTAATGACATATCTTTTCAGTAATTCAGGCCTTCCAGTAATGTCTTTGTTAATATATAAAAATGTTTGCTCATTAAATAGTTCATATCTATTGATTGCGGTTTGAAAGTTAAGTGTACGCCATAGACTCATGTATTTGAACACCTAGTCCTTGGTAGAGGGTGCTGTTTGGGAAGGTCGTTAGACCTTTAGGAGGTAGTGCCTTGGAAGGAAGTGGGTCACTGCACATGGGCCTTGTGGTTTTACATCTCAGCCCCACCTCTGATTTGCTGTCGCATCCTGATTGAATCTGCAGTGTACCAGCTGGTTGCCTGCTGGGGCCACTGCATCTTCCCTGAGGTGACAGAATATATTCCCTCAAACGGCAAGCCAGAGCAAAACTTCCTCCTTTCAACTGCTTCTTTTCAGCTATTTTGGCCCAGAAATAAGAAGAGTAAGAAACATAGTATCATTGAAAATGATTATGCCTATGTTCCTTATAGATTAATTGTTGTCATTAAATATATCTTTTTACTGAATTTTTATGCCAAGGATATTTTTTTATCTTAAATCAGATAACTTTATGATCCTTATATTAAGTTCTAAAAATTAAATTGCCTTGTATTTTTCTGCACACATGATCTGTTCAGAATTTTTCTCTGTGAATCATCACCTTTCTTTCTTCTTTCTTTCTCTTTCTTTCTTTCTTTCTTTCTTTCTTTCTTTCTTTCTTTCTTTCTTTCTTTCTTCCCTCCTTCCTTCCTTCCTGTCTTTCTTTCTTTCTTTCTTTCTTTCTTTCTTTCTTTCTTTCTTTCTTTCTTTCTTTCTTTCTTTCTTTCTTTCTTTCTCTGATATTATTAACGTTTCGAATGTTATTCCCTTTTCTGTTTTCCCCTCTGAAAACCCCCTATCCCATAACCCCCTGCTCACCAACCCACCTACTCCTAATTTCCTGTCCTAGCATTCCCTTACACTGGGGCTTCAAGCCTTCCCAGGACCAAGGGCCTCTCTTCCCCTTGAAGTCCAACAATGCCACCCTCTGCTTCATATGCAGCTGGAGCCACGGTTCCTCCATGTGTACCTTTGGTTGGTGCACCCCTGTCTTTCTATAGCTTCTTTTGTGTCAATGCCTACAGCTCTTTCGTGGTTGCCTTGTGTCAATGCCTACAGCTCTTTCGTGGTCGCCTTGTGTCAATGCCTACAGCTCTTTCATGGTCGCCTTGTGTCAATGCCTACAGCTCTTTCTTGGTCGCCTTGTGTCAATCCCTACAGCTCTTTCTTGGTTGCCTTGTCTTCTTATTAGATGGAAACCTCAGTAGAAGGATAAATGCTGAGAATGATAGTAGCTATGTTGAGGTTTCAAAAGCCCTCACCATTCTCCTCTCTCTCTCTCTCTCTCTCTCTCTCTCTCTCTCTCTC
>NC_034593.1:58407330-58416241 GCF_900095145.1 Mus pahari
AGAGAGAGAGAGAGAGAGAGAGAGAGAGAGAGAGAGAGAGAGAGAGAGAGAGAGACTCCAGCGAGTATCAAAGGCAGGGTTTGAACCTGGTCATACAATTCAGGTATGTGCAGGGAGAAAGGTAAGCTATGCTGCTCTAACCAACAGGAAACTTCAGTTTTTAACAGAACAAAAGGCTGAGTGTTTCTCATGCAGAAAGAGTGATGGGATTAGCTATCCTTGAGAGGTGCACTCTTCCATGTGGGAGCTCATAATTCCAGGCTCTTTCTACCTTCTATCAACCCAGTATCAGCAATTGCTTTAGTCACCATGGTAGAAGACGAAAACAAAGATACTCACACACTGACATTTAAAGTCTAAAACTGGAGCAGAAATGTCTCAAAGCTGAGCCTTGTGTCAAGATGCTGGGGAACTTGATGCTGTCCCTGCCCAGATGAGAGAAGAGCCAGGTGCATTGGGGGCCGCCCTGAAGTCACCATGGTCTGAAGTCTAGCCCCAGTTCTGACACTGACTTTCAACAGGCTCCCTTGCCTCCATTTTTAACGCGTGAATATGACAGTATTTGTTTACTCAATGGATGTTTATTGTCTGGGCCAAATACTGTATGACCATAGAAATAAAATGGAAAATTTGAGGAAATCTCTATCTTTAGATATTTGCTGTAGTCTCAGGCTCCTGGTGAGGATGATGTGTACTTTGTCATACACAGTCTTAATTTAATGAATCTTAGTGACAGACTTCAGTTCTAAAATTCCAAGTTTCTATCTTAAAATACTACAGTCACATTTTAGGTTCTCTAGTATTTGCTCAGAGGTGTCTTCTCTGGAGAATGGGCTTCTCCTGAGAGCCTGAATTCTCTAGATTGAAGTCAAAGTTCAGAAGCAGAGAAACAAATGCTATCACTTCCATATCACCGTGTGTGTGTGTGTGTGTGTGTGTGTGTGTGTGCATGTATATACATGTGTGTACTGTGTACATATGGTATATGTGTAAATAAAGAAGTTACTGAACAATTCTCAGCTATTTTGAATTTAATATGAAGAACTCATCATAAAACATGGTAGCAAGTATGATTGAAAAATTTTGGAACAGACTTCTTTGCCACACTGTGTACATTCCAGATACCAACATTTTTCTACTCTCATGAATAAACCAAATTACGAAACTTAGAACATTTTCAAATATTGGCTTTACAGTTAGTTACCTTTCCCCTAGAGGAATATTTATTGGCATGAAGTAGGAATATGAATTACAGTAATAACAACAAAACTAGTTGCCAAGTTATTTATTTAATCTCTTAGATCTCGAAGTTGGTGCCAAGTTTTAATTTTCTTCTTGTCTCCAGCTGAAATAGCTAATGATTAAAAAAATTTATAAGATTTTTATGCATTGTCTTTAAGCATAATGTAACAGTTGAAAAATTGAGTAAAATATGCAAAGAATTCCATTCACTTCCTGTGGATGTGATTGCAGGATTTCCTTTTTTCTTTCAATATCAAGTGTCAAATTCTTAAACCAAAGCCAAAGACTGATGAAACGGAAGTTGAATAATTCTCTGTTGTCTATAGACTCATGAATAAGAATTCTGAAGAGATACATATCTCATCCTGTTCTTATTCTTCACATAAGAGGCACTTTCACAATGCAACAGGCTTTGTTTAGCTTACCACTTGCTTGTACTTCCTTATTGTGCACATATGGTGTGTGTGTGTGTGTGTGTGTGTGCACATGCTAGTGCACACATAAGCAGAGGACCGAGGAGGACATTGATGCCTTCCTCTCTTGCTTTTTGTCTCATTCCCCTGTGACTGGCTCCCTCATTCAACCAAAAAACTCACTGTTCCACTAGACTGGGCTGGCCTCCAAGTTCTTAGGCACTGCTTCCTGTCCCTGCCCAGTCAGGTCACAGTGCTGGAGTTACAGGCACTTGTAGCCACATCTTTTAAAAGAGATGTGTGCTTAGGATTTGAACCTAGGCCTCCTTGCAGCACGAGAGTCCTACCCTAACAAGACATCTAAACGCTCGCTTGCACTTTGAGTTTATTTACTATTGACATGCTTATTTTCTTTTCTCAAAAGCAAAACGGGTGGAGGGAGAGAAGGATAAATGTTGGTCAGGTGGTACCAAGTTCGAGCTAGACAGGAGCAGACATAGGGTTCTGTTGTGCAGTCCAGTGACTATAAATAGTGACAATGTATATATATACTTCAAAGAGCTATACTAACAAGGTTTAAATTTTTTTCACAAAGAAATATTAAATGTTTGAGATTGAAATATTTACCTGATTTGAATATTATACAAGATATATATGTATTTAAACATCCCATAATATTCCACAAAGGGCACAATTTTTATGAGAACAATCAGTTAAATAGGGTCAGAGACCATGATCAAATATATCAGAACCTCTGGATTTCCCACTTGGCATACAGATACGGCTTATTTCAGAAAGCTGGCAATGTTCAGAGAAGCTTTCTGTAGCCATTCATAGTGCTACCTGCATTGTGTCTTGCGTGGCCCAGTCTACTCCAAAATCCATATCTCCAGTCAGACTTTTCTTTGTGAGGACCACACTAAAATTTTAACCTCCAAAATACACAAACATGGACTCTTCCTACTCAATTTCCTAGTAGCAACAAAGTTCCTGAAGCTGAGACATTTTCAGAATTTGTCTCTTATAGCCTCATTAGCCAGCCTATCTATGACCAAGCAAGGCAGCAGAGAATGTGTTATATGGCAAGAGCTTGGTCTCTGCTTCCAATACACCCTGAACTCTGCCTCCTCTGTCCAAGGCAGAAGGCAGAGAAGAATTTTGTAAAAACATATAGAATATCAATAAGCGACATATATATCACTTATTTACATACACTTCCTATCACCTCTACAGAGTCCTTGATGGCATTTGTAAGGGTTTTGCCCCATGACTTAATACTTTAATGCCCCACTTCTTCATTCTATCACATATCACATTAGATAGGGTAAATGACATTCGGAGAATTGAAAAGCATCATACTACCTTCAAACACAGCCCCATCATTAACCCCAAGGTCGTTCCAGCCTTTCAAGGCTGATTTCTGTCTCTGATCAGGTTTTCAGTAATCATTCCCTGATCCACACAGCCCATGGTTTTTCTCACAGGAAACTTTGAGCTCACCAGAGTTGCTGTACCATACTTTTCCTGTATCCAGGGGCCAGGTCTATTTGACATTTTTTTTTATCTTTTTCTGCTGCAGCTGCCTGCTGAGGAGGTCTCGGGCTACCGTGAGTGGCAGGGGTTGTCGGGTAAGGGGCAGGATGCTACTGCTTCTTGGGCCTCAGATTATACTTTTTCTGCCCCTATAGAGTCTTGTCACCCTAACCACAGGTCTCTGCTACTCAACTCATCTTCACTTTCTTGCTTAGTGGTGATTGCTGAAGACAGAAAGAGGGACTGTGAAGGGAAGAAGGGAAAAGCATCAAAGCCGGGAGCCAGGCTTCCTGATGCTCTGTTAAAACTCTTGAGTTTTCTAGAAAATAAAACATTACTTACTTATTTAATGTGCATGTTAGTTCCTGTATATAGGTATGCCTGTGTACCATTTTTGAGTCTGATGCCCAAAAAGGCCAGAAGAGGGAATCGGATCCTCTAGGAATGGAGTTAGAATTATGAGCTGCCATATAGGTGCTGGGAGTTAACTCGAGTCCTCTAGAAGAGCAGCTAGTGTTCTTAACCTCCGAGCCATCTCGCCAGCCCCTGTGTGAGATGTATTTACTCCATTATCATGATTGTGGCATTATGTAGTCTGAGAGAACTATATTTCATCAGTTTGTGTGCCTAAAGGATAGTTGCCTTGTCTACCATTGCCACTCTATGTTGACTTCAGTATGGTACCACAGATAAGTTATCTACTACTATTTCTGCTACTATGGCTACTACTACTACTATTACTACTACTACCACCACCACCACCACCACCACTACTACTGTTGACACAAGGTTTCACTATGTTTCCCAGCTTGGCTTTGAACTTGGAATCCTTCTGCTCTAAGGTTCCTGAGGCTAGGATTACAGGTATGCAGAGAAGACCAAATTCCAAAAGTAATTACTTACTAAGTATTTTCTGATAATATATGAAGAGAGAAAAAGAAACTTGAACTGTTAAGACAAAATGCAAATCTCTTAAAAGCAATATTAAATCTTGGTTTAAAAGAATATGTGTGAGAAGAAAAGCATTTACCTTCTGCTGTGGAAATGTGGACTCTGTCATGGCGACCTCAAAGCTGTGGGTTCCTTTGTCCTGCGTCTTCTCCCATAGGGCTTTGAGGAACTGCACAGACCCACTCTGAATGGACAGAGGCTCAGGAAACAGGCTCTGAATGGGCGTATGGATGGAGACACCACATTACCTCTCAGCCCAGTGATATAATCTAATGAACTCCAAGATACTACATGGGCCTGCTTTGAATATTCACATGATGTAAACTTCAAGTGATACAACAGAAATCTATACTGAAGAACAAACATATGATTTGGCTCACACTTCTAAGTTTCTAAGAGAAATTTTAAGTAAAAGTTTATATTCTTGCCTAGATAAACATACAATCTGTTAATGATTTCCCAACAACATTACTTAGTTGGAAAGGGGTAAATATAAATATTCATATTGACTTTATCAAGGATCTGAGAACGAGGGCATACAATGAAGACCAGGGTTCAAAAGAGTCTATTTATATACAGAGTGAATTATGAAAAATAGAGATCAAAGAGTTCATTATCTATGTAATGTGAACATTCTGAGTGAGTATGGGACAATATTCTTCATCCTAAAATGTGAAATGGGTGACTATTCTTACAGCTTTAACTTCTTTTCATTGTCAGTGAGAGATTACATTTAGATAGAATTCATCACAACCAATGAGAGTCAGCTTTTTAATGGGCATGCTAAACTTGCTTACTATTTACTAGTCTGTGATGTGGCTGGTAACCCCTGATATGTTAGAATGTTGAATGTACAGATAAGAGAAGCCAAATCAATTTAAGAGAAGAATTTTGTAAAAACATATAGAATATCAATGAGTGACATAAATATTGTTTATTTACATACAATATCACACATATTATTCTTTATAATGAAGTAGGATACAATAATGAGATTGGCTTATAAATCATTTTTCATGACAATGACTGAGGCTTTCTAGACAGTCTGTATGCACAGGCTTCTACTCAGTGAGTGCAAAATGCTAAATATTTTTCTAGGAAAATCTTATGATTGTCATAAAATGAGTGAGTGGCCACTTGTGCTAATTGGGAAAAGTAGAGAATAATGAACCTCAAGTTAGTGACTGACAGATTTTAAAAGTTTATGGAACAGTGACAGCTGTCATTAAATTTGTGCACATACTCTTGAATTTTCTAATTATTATCAGAGTCCTACAGTACATGACATTTTGTTTCAAGAAGAGCAGGACTTGATTTAATGAATCACTAATCCAAAAAGGAGCGTTTCTCTGAGTCTGTGAACTCCATGTGGGAAGCTGAAGTGGCAGTGAGCGTTGGCCAAGCACACAAGACCAGTGATGGGTTTGTAATTATCAAATAAATGAAAGTTTGTTATGGCTTTGTCCCCAAGCCAGGATGTACCCAGACTGCATAATATCATAGGTGTGGACAAAGAGAGAAAGCGTTACAGTAAGATAAACTAAAAGAAAACTTTACAAAGAGACAGTTCCTGGTGATTTTCCTTTGAAAAGGAGGAAAAAGAATCGCACAGATTGAAAGCGTGAAAAAAAAAAAAGTTTTCTCGGTGTGCTTTCAGAAAGTCAAGCACAAAGCCAAAGATGGAGCCAAATACAAAATCACTTGAAAAGAATGAGTGGAAAATGATTATTACTATTCTAAGGAAAAAAGAATGTTATTTTTATGTTTATATGCAATTTGGCTCACACCAAAGTTTGAGCTGTTCCTTGCAAGATGTTATTAAGTGTTCTTAAGAAAGCATACTGCTGTAAAAATCGGCAGATTCTACAGCCTTTCTTAATTACTGTAGTTATATTTTATGATTATGAAGCAGTCAGCACTACATTTCATTGTTTCCCCCAATAAGCCTGAGTTCATAAAAAAAATAGAGTACTCAGCTGTTGACTTTAAAATTCTATTTAATTGGGATTTTTCTTTGCTTAGATATTTTGTTTGAAAATTTCATGTAAGCATATGAAGCATTCTGATCAAGTCCACCTCTCTCTTCCTCCTCTGTGCTTCCTCTTTCATTCTCCCACTGCGATTCCTTCCCAGTTTCATGAGTCCTTTCTTCACTTTTCAAGCCTAGTGACTCTGCTACGTGCCACCAGTGCATACATGGGCATTTCACCATCTTTTGGAGCAGGGCTAGCCTCTCGGGAGATGAAGGGATGAAGCTTCCAGCCTGGTACCAGCTTGATTCCTCTATATTCTTTGATTCAAGTATGTGGTGTCTTCAGCAAAAGAGCCAACAAAGAGCTCTAGAGGGTAAACACAAGCAACGACGATAGCTCATAGTGTTTAGAGGTCTTTGAGAGCTTACCGGCCAACAGTTTGAAAAGAGGAACCTTTAATTGGGCACGAGGCTATTTGTTCCATAGCCTATGATGTCTACTAAAGGCACTGTCCACCTGTAATTTTAAGTATTTTATTAAATTAAAAATTTTATGTTATTAGTATATGTGTGTGTTTATGGGCATGTGCATGGTATGTTATACAGATGTGTATGTCAGAGACAAGTTACAGGTGTTGGTCCTCTCCTTCCATGCAGATCCAATGAATTAAACTCCAGTCACCAGAGCCACCCCACCGTCCCTGGTGACTTTTGTAGGTGCTATTACAGAATTTATTTTATTACCCAAAGCAATTTTATGGTTCTATTACTTGGCCTACTTTTCAAACCTATTATAACACTCACATCCTGCACTTTCTACTTCTGCCTACTCTTTTCTTACCTACAAATATTTCTCAGTTTGTTTTCAAAACACAGGCAACAGCAAAAAGATTACTTGTATTGGAGATCTAATAATATGAGTTCTGCCCTACAGTTTCCTAAGTCAATAAAAATGGAGTTTAAGATCTCTTCAATACTGACATTTCATAATCTACATTTATATTTTAAGTGCGAATTTAGTGCTTTTAATAAGCATTTCTTAGTAAGAGACTCTTTTCATGTTGACAGTTTGCCATAAAATTCCCCATCATTAAGTTGAAAGTTTTCCTTTGTATGATTTTCTTCCATGTACATATATTCACTAGACAAAAGTGGATTTCAGACTTTTAGCAATGTCAATGTTTACACTGAAGTTAATTGGATTTTAGAATAAGATAGATAAAGGCTAACTCTACAGATGGTAGGCATCCTCCCACATAAGCTGCCTTTACTAATGCTTAACACAAAGTAGTTTCTCTTTTCTTTATTTGTTTCTTTCTTTTTTCTTTTGCTTTTTTACTTCAGTGCTGGGAATTGAACCTAGCACTCCCAAGATGCAGGCAAATGCTCTACTGTGGTGCTCAGCCCTTCTTCCCCCCCCCCCCATAATACCACTTTTGGCCAAAGGATTAATAATTCAACAAAAGTGATCATAACCTCACACCATAGCCACTCATCCAGGAACCCGATGAGCATCAATTGTACACACCTGTTGGGAGAGAAACATGATCTGGATCCACGGCTGGGGTGCTTGGCTGACAAGGGTGAAACTGGACTTGCTGTATAGGCAGTAATGACCCTTTAAAGAACAGGTAAAGAACAGCTTTGCCACGCAGCTTCTCATAGTATCTAGAAATAACACAGTGTTGAACGTGAGTTCTACTTCATGATCCAACACACAAGATAATGGTTATGCAAAAACACATATCAGTTCCTTTAGGACCCATTCTTGATTTTTCTCAAGAAATGAGCTAATGACTCCAAACAACTCTGTATTTGGGAGTGAATGCATTTCATGAAAGGTACGTATTTTAAAGATATGTAAATGTAAATATGTTTGAATGACTATTGTTTAGACAGGTTGTATTATTTCAACTTTTATCTTGTCTTAAGCAACATGCAGTGATGAAAAAATCCAGCAACTCCTAGGGAAACAAGACATCCAGTTGATACAAAGGTCTTGTAAATCAACTTGGATTAAATTTACCCTACTTACATGGGGACTCTGTTTTACACGGGAACCAGAGGGTCTCAGATCACTTAAGATGATCGAAACGCTAGAAGAGGAGCGCCTTACCCAGGAGCATGCGCACTGGCTGCAAAAACAAGTCCGCTCTGGGCTCTGTTAATGCTCCAGCAAATTCGGTCTACTTCATTATTCTCATTTTTTTCAGAGCCTATCAAGATTGGAAGCTTTTTCTATATTATTAAATTTCAGTTGTTGCTTTTTTCCTTTGTAATTTACCCCTGATGGATTATGGAATATTAAATGGTGGGCATGGAATAATTGAATGAAATGGAATGAATGAGTGAATGATTAATTAATATTGGACTCTAGTTTGAGAGTAGCTTAGAGGCCATGATGCTGCTACTAAGAAGCTTATATTCAAATGAGAGATACATTTGTAAACAATGGTCACAACTTGTTTTAAGTTCTAGAAAAAGCAGACTAGAGCTCTGGTTGTTGAGAGAAATGAGTAAGGCCAAGAAAGGAGGGAAGCGTGAACCTCATAGAGCTTATCACAGCTTGCACCACCGCTGGAAGACAAGGAGATGATGGTATATTTGGGAAATTGGGTTCCATTCCCGTCCTAATGGAAGACACCTGTGCACTGGCATGGAATACCTCTGCTCATGGAGAGTAGCCTTTCACAGCACAGGGAGTCTATGCTGAGAGGGAGCTGCTACAATCCATACTGTGAGGGAGCTACAATCCATACTGTGAGGGAGCTACAATCCATACTGTGAGGGAGCTACAATC
>NC_034593.1:58416341-58438068 GCF_900095145.1 Mus pahari
AATCCATACTGTGAGGGAGCTACAATCCATACTGTGAGGGAGCTACAATCCATACTGAGAGGGAGCTACAATTGTGCTATTGTTGCATGTGAGTGTTTACTGGTAATAAAAAACAAAGAAAATAAAATTGCTTACATTTTGAAGATTTGAATAAAAGAGCATGTTCTGATAGCTTTCCAGCTCTGCCATTGTATGTTAATTTTACTGCCACAGAATGGGAACAGGTCTCCTCCCAGAGAAGTAGTTAATGGGACCCAAACCTCAGTTCTTTCACCTACCAGTTATGTGATGTTGGGTAACTTTCATCCCAATATTTTAGTATCTCCTTTTGCTATTTGGAGAATAGTGACATTATCTCATAGCATAGGACAAAGCATTTATTAGAGTACCTAGCTAGTAATCCTGCCTTACTTATTCTTTTGTGTCACTGTGGCCATAATGACTTAGAGAACAACATAAAAGAGAAAAGATTTATTTCAGCTTACAGCGTTTGAGGGATTCAGTTTATCCCAGCAGGGAAGGCATGCCAATTCATTGTGGTAAGGGATACGGCAAAGGCTATTCACATACAACAAGGCAGGAAGCAGAGAATACAGGCTGGAGCAACGGACTCAAAGGTCCAGTCTAGGGACTCGCTTCTACAAGTCAGACCCCACCTTCTAAGGGTTCCACTGCCTTCCCAAAATATAGCTATTAGCTGCAGAAAGAATGTTTAAAACATGCATTTGTAAGGTACACTTTAGATCTCACCTCTGTCCCCAGTGATTCAGGGGCATCTGATCATGACAAATGTATTTAGCCCAACTTCAAAAGCACCAGAATTTCTTATTCATTTATTTATTTCTATTTATTTTTGAGAAAGGGTCCCACTATGTAGCCCTGGCTGGCCTGAAATTCCCTGTTCAGAGCAGACTAGCGTGGAAATCAAAGAGACCTGCCTGCCTTTGGCCTGAGAAGTCGTCCTAGTCCCAGGCATGCTCTAGGAATTACTTCCAAAGCCGCCTCTGAGACTCAAGGAAAGCTTAGCTGCGATCACACATGGAACAACAACAAACACGTGATGTACTTCTAAGATAACGATACAGAGAAAACGTTCCATGTTAAAAGAAGGAATAACAGCATAGCAAGGAAAGATGAAGGCAAGCAAGACTGACCCCTAACTGGGCAGACCTTCAACCCTGTGGCTCCAGACAAGGAGCACAGGATGTGAGCCCAAGTGGCTTTACCGTCCCTATAATCTGTAATCTGGTGTTCACAGCCCATATGGCCTTTCTTGAATGTTGATTCCACATGGCCTGCAACTTTCTCTGGTACATATCTCACACTCCTGGAACCTTTTTTTCCCTTGGGACTTCAATTTAGGCTTTACCCTCATCATTCTTACATAGCTCTTGCAGGAAATCCAACCCTACTGTGTGTTATCTGGTCTCTCAGGTTTTTCTTTAAAACTTTGGTGGAAGCATGCACCACCTTGTAATGTCTACATTCTTCGTGTTTACAAAGTCAGCACCATGGGTATGACGCATGCCAAGTTCTGCTGCCAGCTCAAGCAGGATGTGGACACTCTTGGATCAAGGTTCTGTTGGCTTCTGAGTGTTCAGGTACCTGGGGCAGAACCTGGAGAAACACTTATTTAGACCACCCTAGGGGGGCAGTGCATCATGAGGTACTCTGTGTTAAAAGAAAGACTTTCACATCTGATTCCACTGGTGCCTGCAATTCCTAAAACTTTCCCGAAGATATATTTCCAACTGCACAGTTATAATTTGTGTGACTTCTGCTCAGTTGCATTGAGTTTTTGACTTATAACCTCTCTGCCTGTGGCTACAGTCTCATTTCCTTTTCTAGGCAAATGCATTTGAAAATATCTTTTTTCTCCTGATTTTCATTAAATTAGCATAACAGCAACTAGCAATAATCATGCTCCAACCTGAATGCTATGTCTTTCTTCTACCCAGTTAATTAGTCCACTACTTTAGGATTCAGTTTCTCAAGATTATCAGGTTGGTCAAACTCCCAATAGAGTCTTGGTCTTGTACAAAGCATCATGAAGACAGAATTTACTGTCCACATTTCTTCTGACAGTCTCCTAAACTTGTACTAGAGTTACCCATTAAAGTTAGCCGAAAGCCATTCTAGAACTTATCTAGCCTGTGTCTCCAACCTTTTCCAGTTTTCTCCTTCAAACCCATTTCAAAGGCCTATGAACTTTGGGATCAGTTTTCAATATCTGTTCCTTCTCTATTGTTGTATTTATGATATTTGACAGAAACCACTTAAAGGGAGGAAGACTTATTTCCACCTGCAGAGTCAGAGGCATCCAGTTTTCCTCAGAGTGGAGAAAGTGTAGTAGAGCTGTTCAGTTCACAGAAGAATCACAGGGCTCCCATTATTGGTGTCATGGCAAGCAGAGAGTGAATACTAGTGTTAGAGGTGTTTGTGGGCTAAATTTGATTGTCAACTCAAGGGGATTTGAATCACAATGAAAACCTCCCATGTATATGCAAGGATTATATCTGCCATATCTGGATTATGATTTTTTTTAGGCCCAGGTGTTTATTTCCCTTACCTGTAGGATGGTTCACAAACACAAAACAAGGGTTTCAGCGTTGTCGGGGAGGGGACTATCCCAGGCCTCTTAGAGTAAGAGGATCTCAGCCTTCATGTATACTGAATTCAGACCCAGAGGCTCTGAATTTCTGCATCAGATATTAAGTAGGGGTTGGGAGTGAAGCTAGAGCCAAGGCCATCTAAGTGGCAGGCCAAAGTGACATGAAGCCCACTTCCTGTGCTCCAACCATGAGTTTTCATCCCAAACCAATGGAAGGCGATTTCACTTGTTAGGGCCCAAAGTGACAGTCAGTTCTACTCCTTCCGCTCCCCAGGAAGCCACCTTGGTGACATATTTGATTCTACCCATTATAAGTGGTAAAGGGATTGGCCTGGTCCCAACCATTCTGGGGAGTTGTAAAAGGCTCAGGAAGGTACAGTGTGGATTAGGCCACAAGATGGGGCAGATGATGTCATCAGAAGCATGTGACTGATGGGAGCAGTTACTAAACTTCTGGGCAACATAGTCCATGCTATGCAGGCAGGTAGAGGGATGGGGAGTGCTCATTGTTTGGCATTGATGATGTCCACAAATTCAGGCTTGAGAGATGCACCACCCACGAGGAAGCCATCCATATCAGGCAGGCTTGCCAGCTCTTTGCAGGTTGCTTCAGTCATAGACCCTCCATAAATGATACAGATGCCCTGAGCCACCCCACCAGAGACATTGGATTTCAGCCATCCCCGGAGCTTCTCATGTACTTCCTGGGCCTGTTGAAGGGTTGCAGTCTTGCCAGGCCCAATGGCCCATACAGGTTCATAGGCCAGGACTACCTTGCTCCAGTCCTTCAAATTATCTGCGATGACCTTGGTTTGCTCAAAAACAGTCTTCTCAGTGATGCCAGCTTCCCTTTCGTCTAGCTTCTCCCGATGCAGGCGGTCACTCCGAGTCCTCCTACGGCATGGTTCATTTTCTGCCCAATCAACTTGTTTGGCTCCCCAAAGACAATTCTTCTTTCCGAGTGCCCCAGCATGACCCAGGTGGCTCCTAAGTCTTTCATCATGCCAGAGCTGATTTCCCCAGAAGGCCGCATTGGTCACTTTGTAGCAGTTCTGTGCAGCCACAGCAATGTTGGGATCCAGCTTCTGCCCGGCGAGGTCGATTAGGCGGTTGGCGGTGCACAGACCAACTCGGTGCCTGCCGGCACACTGGGCTGCCTTCAGGGTGCAGATGAGTTCTTGCAGGCACTTCTTCCTCCTGTTCATCTTCCAGTTGCCCCCCATGAAGAACTTCCTGGAAGGCGCCATTGCACTAAACTCAAGTCTCCGAAGGTCAGTGCCATATCTGGATTATGTTAACCGAGGAGGGACCTACCCTACATGTGGACAGCACCCTTCCATAGGCTGGGTCCTAGACTGAACACAAAGGAGGAAGTGAGGTAAGCACTGATGTCCATCTCCCTGCTTCATGATCGTGAATGCAGCGTGACTGACCACCTGCTTTAGGTTCCTGCTGCACGAGGGAGAGACAGTACTGACAAAGTGTGACCCCAGGTACATCCATCCCTTCTTCCTTAAGTCGCTTTTGCCAAGTCTTTTGTTACAGCTATGAGAAAAATAGCTAATGATTCTTCCCTCGGCAACTCAGTTCCATCCACTAAGCCCCCTCTCCTGAAGGTTCTGAAAGTCTCTGAAACAGCACTACCATGCATAAAATCAGCATTCAAAGTAGGAGCCTGAACCTGTGGCAAGCAACTCAGCTTTAAACCATAGTGAATCTCATGACAGGGGTATAGCTGGCAAAGATTCTTTCCCTTTCTGTAAGCTGTCTCTTAACTCTGTCAATTCTTTTTTTGCATGTATAGAAGCTTTTAATTCACACAATATTATTTGTCGGTGGTTGCTATTATTTCCTGGGGGTACTTTGATCTTCTTCAGAAAGCTTTTATCTATGCTTATGCATCTTTTAAAAAGTTTTTAGGTTAATTTTAACATTTTTATATCTATGGGTATTTTGCCTGCATTTATGTATGTGTGCCATGCGTGTGCCTGGTGCCTACAGATGTCAAAAAGGATGTCGGATCCTTTGGAACTGGAGTTACAAGTGGTTGTGAGCCACTGTATAGGTTGTGAGAATCAAACTTGAGTTCTCTGGAGGGGTAGTCAATGCTCTTAAACTTTAAGCCATGCATTCAGCCACCGTGTGTGTATATCTTGAAATGTTTTCCTCCAAAATTACAGTTTCAAGTTTTCACAATAAGGTTTTGGATCTATTTTGGATAATTTATTTTTCATAGGAAATCCATCATTTAGTTTCTATCTTACTTTGGATAACACCTTCAGGAAAACCATTATCCCTAGCACATAGCATCTACTGCCACTCTTGATGTAGAAGGGTTAACAGGGCCACTCCATAAGTTATTCTAGATGGTTGTGAGCCACCATGCTGTTGCTGGGAATTGAACTCAGGGCCTCTGGAAAAGCAGTTAGGGCTCTTAACCACTGAGTCACCTCTCCAGCCCCTGTAAGTTATTCTATTGTATATTTTGTGTGTGTGTGTGTGTGTGTGTGTGTGTACAGTATTGGAATTTCTGAACCACATGGTAATTTTATATTGAGGAGTACTCATATATTTGCAAATAATCATTTCCTTATTCATGTAATGCCCATCCTACTGCGAAGGAGATGTGTTTGAACGGAGGATCCTGCTGTGACTTTCCTGGCTTTCAGATTATACAGATGGAGAGCAGTCTTAGGCAAATAGCTCTCAAAGCAGGATCTTTTCTGATGAGGCAATTGAACCACTGATCCTCACAGAAAAGGATTGTAGCAACATTATTTACATTTTTAGACTGATTTCAGGACCATGGTTAATGACCTCCCCAAACAAAATTAATTAAACTACAAGTATGAAATTTATTTCCAATTGAACTTGTTACTGAATGACTGTACTACACTTGTTTTTAATATCTACTAGAGAAAAGCACACAGGCATCTTCCAAGCCCAGTCACACTTACCACTGTGCAGAACCTGGCAGTGTCCTTACCCAATCATGAAACCCTTCAGGGCAGAGCATTTGGAAGAATGCAACATTTCCCCACCATAACCTCCCGACGGTTGCCAAACACAAGTTAGCCCTCCAACCAAAAGGATGCAAGAGAAAAGTCAACATCAAACATAATCAGAGATAAATTTAGAATATTTTCATAGGAGCTCTCAGAGTTTGTAGACATGAAAGTATTTCTGGAATTTATATGAACTTTAAATCAAATACATGCCTCCCCCCCCCATAATGCTAATATAGTTGATTTCTGGCAATGATACAGAGTCATGCTGTGGTTACTTCGAGTCAGTGGGAGGCCATATGTTATAAATAAACATTTGGCTCTACGAAGCATAGATTTATCAAAAGCTGTGCAGAGGCAAATGAGACCAGCAAGTTGGGATCCCTTGCAGGCGCTGGCCTTCACTGTGACTCCTGCAGGCCCTGAACCACGTGCTATCAATTACTTTACAATTCTGCATACTACATAACAGCAACCAGATTTGAGGAAGAGAAAATTTTAGGAAACTTTATGATTAAATTCTACTAAAATGAGCTTATTGGCATTTCCCCGCTCCCTGAAGAGTGTACAGGACAAGGGTATGTTAGTCTGGGTGTGACTCATTTGCTTCCCCTGTCTCCAGTTGGACATTCTTAATTAAATTGTCGTATCCCAGTGGCATCTGGGCCACAAAGTGCATATCAAACTCTGAGGCTCTCGTTAGAGCTGGCCATTTTAGTTCTAATGAGCCTGGCTTTTCTAAGATAGTCACCACTTTTGTGTTGACTGTTTAGGTATGTGGCTGTCATGAGAAAGTTAGGAGGCATCTTGTTCAAGTCAAAGCTGCTAACTAAGGTTCACTGGATAGAAAGGAACCCTGTGCGGCTAATTCTGGAGACACACTGTGAATTCAGATGCCAAATTCGGAACTGCTGTCTCAAAACAAAAGGTCATCAAATATGCAGCCCTTAATAACTATCTTGGGCCTTCACTTCTCTCTTCTCTTTCTTTACTCCCTCTATATCTATTCTGGGGGACTTCCAAGTGACATTAGGTCAGGTGACAGCTGAAGTATTTTGTCATCTCGAAAAATAGAACATTGAAAGCTATCTCTGGTGCTAGGGTAGGCTATGTCCCAGCCTCCACGCAAGAAACTCCCCAGACTAGTTGGTGATGCTGCATGCCTTAGTTCTAAGACTCTGGAGCAGAGAGGCAGGGGAGTCTCTGAGTTCAAGGTCATCCTGTCTACAGAGCAAAAGACTTTAGCAAAAATGCAGCTAAAACAGATAGATTCCAGTCACCACGGATCTACGCTGTATGCTTAGAACAGAATGGCAGTGGATGGCCTTGTTGGTCATCAATGGGAGGAGAGGCCCTTGGTCCTGTGAAGGTTTGATGCCAATGCCCCAGTGTAGGGGAATGCTAGGACCAGGAAGCAGGAGTAGGTGGATTGGTAAGCCAGGGTCAGGGGATAGGGGGCTTTCAGAGGGGAAACCAGGAAAGGGGATAACATTTGAAACGTAAATAAAGAAAATATCTAATAATAAAAAAGAATGAAATGGCAGTAAAGAAGAGAGCAAAGCCTTATAGTCTTAATTGCTTTTCTTTTTAAAAATAAATCTTAGTTTAATTAGAATACCCAGTCTTGGGTTTAATTATGGAATTTTCAAATAAAATTTGATTTTGTTGATTCTTTCCCCCTATTATCCCTGCCAGCTCCCTGAGTCCCTTGTACCCTTCCACACCCCATAGCTTCCTTTTCCTTACCCTCAGGCCTCACATGTCCTGTTACCTTCACAGTGGTCTCCTTTCTGGTTTCATAGCCTAGACTGCACTGACCTTTACTTACACACATATGTAAACATGATCTAGGATCCCCATATGAGACAGGATGTGTGATTTTTGACTTTCTGAGTCTGAGTTATCTCACAATATAATTCTTTCCAATTCCACCCATTTTCCTGCATATTTAATGATTTCATATTTTTAAAAAAGATTTATTATTTTATGAATGTGCGTACACTGTCTTTTAGATGCACCAGAAGAGGGCATCAGATCCCATTACAGGTGGTTGTGAGCCACCATGTGGTTGCTGGGAATTGGACTCAGGGCCCCTGGAAGAACCGTCAGTACTCTTAACAGCTGATCCATCTCTTCAGCCCATGATTTCGGTCTTATAACTAAATAATATTAAATTATGTACACAAATATTCCACACTTTTATTACCCATTCATCTACTGATGGACATCTGGACTAGCTCCACTTCCTCTGTGGGTTCCTTGTGAGTAGAGCGGCAATGAATATGGATATGCAGGGCTCTCTGGTTTGATATAAAGTCCTTTGAGTAGAAACCCAGGAGTGATATAACAAGGTCACCTGGTAGTTCTATTTTAAAGTTTTTACAAAGAGAGCAATGTAAACTAATTTTATTTCTGTTTTAAGATTTTACTTGCCTGCTTGAATCACAGTGCCCTTATTCTGAATGAGGTGGTCAAAGGTCTTCCTGCAGGTCTCACATGGCAAATGCCCGTTTTTTTTTTTTTATTATTATTATTAAATTATTTTATTTATTTGCATTACAAATGTTGCCCAATCTCTGTACCCCCTCCCAGAGTTTTTCACCCCATCCCCCGCTCCTTTTGTCTTTGCCTTTCATTCCCCCCCACTTCACCCCTACAAGCATACCCCTTCCCTGGGTCATCAAGTCTCTACAGGATTAGGCGCATCCTGATTTTATACCCCTCTGACTTGATGAGTTCACGTTCCCCAATTTAAATATCATGTAATGTAAATCCAAAGATTAACAGCTGAGACTGGCTGTGGATGTCCTTAAAGAGGGTCCAGGGGGTGCTGCTACCTTCACGATCTCCACTGATGTAAAATCCCTCTGGCTGGAACCTGAGTTGCCATCATGAACAGTAACATCTGTGGATGAGTAACGGCACAAGTGTTCCATTCCGGAGTGGCACAGTTTCTTTTATTTTCTGGCTTCTCTAATCTATTTGGGGAACAAGGGCTGCTGGGTTTGATTTGATTTCATGTCCCATCAGAACTGAAATCAGAGGCCTGGAGAGATGGTTCGGTTGGTTATAAAGGCATTTGCTGCTCATCTTAGTGGGTCCATGTTCGGCTCCCAGTACCAATTGTCTGTAACTTTGGGTCCAGGGGCATCTGATGCCTCTGGCTTCCACAGACACCTGCACATTTTACACACACACACACACACACACACACACACACACACACGCCCTGACAATTCAGCCACCAGTGCCCTCATCCAATCACCTTACTAATGTTATTATATCAGGCGTTTAGAAGTGGCTTTGTTATATGATAGTGACTCACTGGAGCCCACAGAGTAAGTAAAAGCAGTACAAAAGTCTGACATCTCTGCCTTCATTCTGTACCTATAATCTTTAGTATCTCAATGCCACCATTTTACTGTGTCTTTTCTTCTTTTAAGACTCTCCCAGTGGAATCCAAACCTGAATCTTCATTGGATGGTATAATAACAGGTCAGATTAGTAGACATCTTTACTAGAAGAAACTGACACTGTTCTGCACACCCCAAATACATGTAGGGTTCCCCAAACAATGATGAGCCGTCAGAATGGTCACCTTCCAAGCGAGGGCGACTCTGTATGAAATCAAGGCTGCATCCTGGAGTGGCAGTGTCATCTGATGGGGACCAGGTTGTTGCTTCCTTCGAGCAATGAGGACTGCTTACAACCACACTGGCAAACAAAAACTCAATCAGACCATGCCAAAGGCTGCTCATTTATGTACCGTCTTAGGCCCCTTCCTTTCTGGACCAGAGTCCTGAATGTGGACTGAACCACTGGGCCCCTTCATCTGTACTTCCCAATGAAGCCACATTGCTGCAATCTCCCATCTCCACTTTCCACCATTACTCCACCCTTTAGTCAGCATATTGGGATGGTGGCTCTGTCTAGCCTGTTGGGAGCCTGGGCAGGCAGTCAAATACTGGGATATGTTGTCTCATTGGCATTCTCAAAGGAGTACAGGCACCACGTGAAGAATGACAGCAATTTGCATGTGAGAAAGAACCTCAAATACAAGGAACCCAGATCCAGGAGAAAGTCAAAGAGACACGAACACTGAAGATTTATTGCGAGGAAAAGAACTCAAACCAAGGGAATACAAGTATGCCCTGGGGGTCATAAGAACCCGGAAGCCGGGATGTTTTCCTCTGAGTAGTGCGCACTGGGCCTGAATGGAACCAGTGTCTGCTTTGAGGTAAAAGACGGAACAGTATAAAAAGTATAGTCTCTACAGAGCAACCAGCCAGCCTTGCATACTTCCCTTTCTCTCATCTGTTCTGTAAATTTGCTGCTGGGAAAAGGAGACGGGAGATCCAGGTTCAGTGAACCGTGTCAGTGAAGTTCAGTTAGTGAAGACCTCAGTGACCCTGGAAGTTCGCATCTGTCCCTACCAAGCACACTGCTCTCTAAAACATCCCTTTTTCTGAGGCATAGCCCCACCAGGCACCATAGCGACTAGCGTGAGTCCTCCATCCGCTCAATCCCCCTGTGGACTGAGAGCCAGGCACGCAAGTCAGGGTCCTAGAAGCCTCCTTTCTGTTTCTCCTGCCCCTCCTCACTTGAAAGACTCTCATCAGTGATACTGAATCAATGTAAATATGTATTTCCTGGGGCATTAGAGGGAAAAGAAAAGAGATGGCTCGGAGCAATTAAAGGCAGTACAAATGTTATAAATTAAGCTGCTGGTTATTGTTGGCATTCTTACCACCTACGTCATGAATACCAAAATATTTAGTTAGTGTCAGACATGCCTCCCTGCCCCCAATTCAATTACATACCCAGAGATTTGTGGATGAGCTAAATGTGGCATCCCAGACTGCCTGCATAAGGTCAGGACCCAGCTTCTCCAAGGAGCTGCCTGCCCCTCCAGTGGTCACCAGAAGGCTGCAACAAAACTCTTTGAAACCCTTTTCCTGAACCACAGGTGAACTCACCCAGAAGCATGCTCTAAGTCAGTGAGCACTCTAGCACACACTTTTTAAATATCCCTTGTGTGAATGAATGGGAGGGGATGAAGACAGGGGGACGGGTTTGGGAGAAGTTGGAGAGGGGAGGGGAATATAATCAAATATGTTGTATCTGTGTATGAAATTACCAAAGAAAAACTAAAACTTAAAAAAATAAAAAAGCCTGGAAAGAAATAAGTAAAATCTCTAACCCTGGTTAAGTGTTAAGAATAAAAACATTTTCTATGATTTTCAAAAATTTGCAGCGAACATTATAGTTTTATAGTAATAAAAATGTATTTAGTAGAATTTTTCCACCAGGAAATAGATGAGAATTGGGCTACCAAACATTATTATCTCCATGGACTTGATGTCTCAGAGTTAAGTGATTCGTTAAATTTATTTAATGCATAAAATGATTTCAAGGAGTACTAGCATTAGAAATGCAGACGACTCAGACTAATTCTGTACCGGGGCTACAGCGATTGATCAGCAGCTAAGATCACTGGCTCTTCTTCCCAAAGGATTTAGGTTTGGTTTACAGTACTCACGCAGTGGCTCAAAACTCTTTTCTAATACCCTCTCCTGGCCTCCAGGAACACCATGCACACGTGTGGTATACAGACATACATGCAGGGAAAACACATACTCAAAAATAAAAAAAATGAGAAAAATTATATATAAAAATTGTGTAGGAAAATTGTCAGTTGCATGTAAATTAGCAACTCCCACTTTAAAGAATTAGCTAATAAAGTATGTATGAGTGTCCTGGGGAGATGCCGTTCTGTGTTTGCACCCCAATCTCTCTTTCTTATTGTAGAAGAGGGTGCTGGGCTTCAGGGGTGAAGCAGAGGCCACGGGATCTAGTACGGATGTGGAGCCTGTGTTCCCACACACTTAACTGCCTCACCCTGTGTTTCTCCTCCACTTTTATGAATAACTGATGGAGTTCATTTATTCAACCGCTATCTAGAAACCCCATCAGCTGTCTGGAAACACCAGCCCCTATGTCTGGAGGAGGCGGCGGCGGCGGCGGCGGCATTGTGAACAGAAGCGCTTGGGCTTCTGCTGAGGTGGAAGTGGTGTGGTGGACTGGAAGAAGGTCGTGAAGTTTTCTGTGATGTTTAAACTTGTTTATTGTATTTAATGCCCTTCATGTTCTTGCAGATATCCCAAGGCAACCTCACCTGCAACGAATGAGCAGTCACTTCTCCCTGTGCAAACTTTGTCGGTGACCAGCTGAGTCTCTGTCAAGTTCTTATTATTCTACTTTGTCTTGAATGGAAGGAAAGGTCTGTGATCAAAACTAAAAAAAATTCTCTTTGCTTCAGAAGTCAGCACGGTTGCATTCTGATATGTGTCAGGCTGCTTCTTAACACTGGCAAAGCTCATTTCTTGGTAAGATTTCTGCTCTGGGGGACACCCCATGGAGATCAGAGGCGCTTCCCAAGCCTTGTCTTGATGCATAAAGTGAAAATGAATTTGAAACACATGGATTGCCTGCTTTAAAAATACGCTTGAGTTCAAAAGTTAACAAAAGTAATACTTGGTTGGAAACGTTTGGGAATTTCTTAAGCCTCAGATGTTTGAGAACTCGGTTTCTGACCTGAAGTCAGACAGTTCCTTTGCTATCAGGGTGTCATCCTTTATGCTAAATGCATTTACAGATAATGCTTTAATTAGCTATGGTGCAAACATGCTATTCTCATTCTTATTTTGTTTGTAAACTTCCTTATATCTTAGTATTTAAATTCCCAAACAGTTTTATTCATGTAATTTGTAGATGACTTTAAGAAAGTATAATTGTTTCTGTTGCACACATGTTTAAAATACACAGTTGACCAGGGATTTAAAGTCAAACATGACAAAATAGTCAATACATATTTGATACTTGAACTATGGAGATTAGACAACATCAATACTGCATGAATGTAAAGAATTTCAGTCTTGAGTTTTTTTTACAGTAGACTCAATTATTTATACAGATTTGAAGGCTGTGCTAAGAAAGAGAACAAGTAAAAAATCCCTTGGTATGATGGTATTTATGAGTTGGTATAATTATAAAATGAAATTTCAAAAGTAAGCTTTGACAGGGACTGTCCTGGCTAGGCCTAATTGTCAACCTGGCACTGCCTAGAGTCATTTGAGAGGGTAAGCCTTAATTAAGGTACTGCCTAGATTAGACTCGCATGTGGGTATGGCTGTCTGTGGTGCATCATTAATTGATGCAGAGGGCCCAGCACACCGTGTGTGCCACTACTCCTTAGGTAGGTGGTTCTAGACTAATATAGCTAGCTACGCACAAGCTAATTTGTGAGTCAAACATTACTAAGTCGTCTCTACACTTGTCTCTAATTCAAATCTCTGCTTCATTGCTGTGAAATTCTGTAAGTGGCCTCAAGGTCATTTAAACAACAGCTTGAAAACCCAGAAACTCTCAGTGTACTTTTGCAAGAAGCATGAGGCTATGATAGTAAAAGAAATGAAGCCACCTATTCAAGGACTGCGAATCATCCTAAGCAGAACGGTGACCAGAACACAGTTAACACAGGATGCGGCAGAGCCCAGCATCACAGTCAGGGTTCAGGTTGCCAGAATCTCTAGTACTAAAGTAAATTATTCTCACGAGAAATTCCATACCTTGGGCCAGGCATGGTGGTGCACACCTTAACCCCAGCACTTGGAAGGCAGAGGCAGGAGAATCACTGTGAGTTGGAGGTCTGTCTGCTCCACATAGCAAGTTCCCAAAGAATTCAATCCTTGAAGAAAGGTATAGTGTTCAAGTTTCTCTGTCCATTGCCTTTTCTTTCCAACCTGCACCTCAGTGTGATTCTTCACAGAAAAACAAGGCAGCATTTTGATGTGTCCCTGAAACTCTCCCATCTCTCCATGGAACCATATACAAGGATCTCCTTCCTTCCCTTTGTTTTGGTTCTTTTTTTTTTTTTTCTTTTCTCAAAGCACTTATCACATTTTAACATCTTCCCTACTGCACTCATGTCTTAGTTAAGGCTTCTATTGTAATAAAACACCATAGCCAAAAACAACTTTGGAGGAAAAGGTTTATTTGGCTTACATTTCTATATTTCTATCATTGAAAGAAATCAGGACAAGAGCTCAAACAGGGCAAGAACCTGGAGGCAGAGACCACGGAGGGTGCTGTTTACTGGCTTGCTCTCCATGGCTTGCTCAGCCTGCTTTCTTATAGAACCCAAGATTACCAGTCCAGAGATGGCACCACCCACAAGTCTTCCCCTATCAATCACTAATTAAGGAAATGCCCTACACCCGGATCTTACCTAGTCATTTTTTCCAATTGAGGTTGTCTCTTTTCAGATAACTCTAGCATGTGTCAAGTTGATAAAAAAAAAAAAACAAAACCAACCATGGCAACTTATTTCTCATTTGTATTATTTATTTCATGCATTTCCCCAGTAGAACAGTCTTCATGAAGTCAAGGTTATTGTACTAAAGTTTTTCAGGCACTAGAGTGGTTCTGTCATGTAGCAGGTACTCAAGAATATTTATGAATGAATAAATAAATGAAGAATAAATGGGAGAAATAAGCAGAACATGGAATTTTCAGTACTTTAAGATTAATCCTGTGCATTTGAGAATTATAATAGTACACACACACACACACACACACACACGTGGAAGTAGAAGTGATGGATTTCAGAGGGAGTTAGAGAGACATGGGAGAAGTTTTAAGGGGAAGAGTGTGGGTAGGAAATGATGTAAATACAATACTCATGGATAGACTCCTCAGATAATAAAGTAACTTTTTAAAAAGCAAATATTAAATTTAAGTTAGGTAGGAAGAATCAGAGGAAAGTAAGGTCATGGAACTCCAAGACAATTTTGTCTTCCTTTTAAATGAACCTATTTTCATCTGATATAATCTACAGCTCACATAGTTCATTGTAGGGCACACCTGGCTGTTGGTATTCTCCCTCTGCAAGATACTGTTCCTGGCATAGGTCATTACTGCTCATTCAGAAAACCATGTTGCTCATAGTTGTACACCATGAGTAGGTGGTAAGACACTATTAGCGGAGATATCATCAGTTGTAGGGCATAGAGAAACTAATCATGAACTGATTAAGAGACTCTCTCCCTGCTGGGTAGCTTTCATAGAGCCAGATGGTGCTATGTAAGTTGCATAGGGGAGAAAAGATCACTGATATTACCTAGCACTGAGTTATGCATGCTGTCATAATGACCTGCCATACAAGATGTGCTCACTGGTTCGTCTCTAGGTGAAATGAGTGCTCACCCAACTAGAAGTAGCATGAAGGCAACTTTGTGAGCACTGGCACTCTCTTAGGCCACTTGTGAGAAGATCCAGAAAGGCTTATCTGCCTGTCAATGAAACCAGACATTCAAAACCTGGAAATGACCAGTCCATTTGCTATAATGTCAAGACTATTCATGGGCAACCAATGGCTCTCTTTGATGCCTGCTTCACAGGAGGAAATTCATGCCTGGTACACCTTTGGCTAGGAAGGGCATACGGTCTAGAAGAAAACCTACTGATGTTTTACTAAACGGCCATATTGCCAAACTTCCTTCTACATATTTATTTTTCGCCATAGATTTGTGCTGCTCCCAATCTTGGTGGGCGAAGCTTCTTATTGTACTGGTTAGTGCTTAATTCGAGGACTCAACACTACTCACAATGTCGAAAACAACCAATGGCGAGTGTTTAGCTGTGGGTGGCACCTCTACATCAACCTCCACCTCTCCCCAATCCCAGGCTCAGGGGACCTTGTGGAAGAGGGAGCAGGAGTAATGTAAGAGCCAGATGAAGGGCAGGGGTGTTATAAAAGGCTGTTCTCTGCATGACATGGTTGTCACACACAGGAACTCACAACAGCAGTGGTTTCTCATTCAAGACCTCCATAAGAATCGAGATTGTTAACTGCTACAGCTTGGAGGTGGGAGGAGATCCTGCCGGCCCTCCGTTAGGTGAGGGACTAATAGGTGGCTGATGGCACCTGGAAGGAGAAAGAGTCATTTCCCTTTGGGGAGGGGCATTGGTAGGCCACCTGTGCCCAAGTATATGACATGAACACACGCACAGCACTAATTGGACTTCGTGAATCACTTTTAAAGGTCCAAGCCAAGGATGAATCCTCGCGTAAACTCTGTACCGAGCCATGTGTCAAAACAGTTTCATCGACTGCACACATGTTCTACTGTTTTGTCAGATGGAGGTAGGGCAGGTGGTTGTCTCTGTGTGTGGGTGGAGTGTATAGATACTTTTGGGACCATGAAAGGCAATCTGTTTTCAGATCGAGCTAGGTTTAAACCCCAGAGACCTAGCAGATTAATCTGCAAGGGACAGAAGGCCATGCTCCCAGACACTAGGCTCCTGAGAAGAGGCCCTAGCTCCACAATTCTGTGGCCATCAGTGACATGGGCTGTCTGAGCTCCACCCCCACAGTTACCTGGCAACAGCATGGTAGCCCAGCCCACTATAAAGAAGCTGCTTGCCCCTTCCTCACTCTCTTGCTCTCTTACTCTCTTGCTTCTCTGTTGCCCTCTTGCTCCTCCTCTCCCCATTCCCTTCCTCCCTCTCTCCATGTGGCCATGGCCGGCCTCTACTTCTCCACATTTCTCCCTCTCTCTGTCTTTCTACAATAAAAGCCTTAAAACCGTGGACTGCCTCTTCTCATTGATACCCTCCATGCTGGAGCCATGGAGCAGGTTTCCTTCTAGAGAGCCAAGCATCTAACCTCCTGCCAGGAGACCTCCCTGCACTCCAGCCACAGCTGCCAGGCAAACCAACCTGCCTGCCAAGCAAGCTGCCTGATCTAGCCAGACTCACTCCTCCCCACAGTAACCTGCCCCCTGAGCACTCCTCCTACCCCTTTCCCTTCAGCCCCCGGGCCAGAGTCTGCCCGAGGGTCCCCACTTTGTTCTCAGCTCTTCTTTGTCTTACAGGGGCGTCTGGAATGTCCAAGAGTGAGAACCTGATATGCCTGGCCTCCATGCAGCCCAGGGACCCCAGGACTGGCTCTTCTATGGTGCCCAGCAGTGTCTTTGGTGCCCGAGAGTCAGAGCCCAACTCCAGCAGTTCCACAGGGACCCTAGACTATGCCCTTTCCTCATCCCTGGAAGGGATCCCATGGCTTCTTACAGTCCAATGCCTGCCTGGTGGTTCTGTGGGGTCTGCAATGCAGTCACACTTCCCTCGTCCCACCTCACCCAGAGACCCTCGCCCTGAGCAGACGCGGAACCCCATTTTTTTTAAACCTATCCTTTCCTTTCTTTCTTTCTTTCTTTCTTTCTTTCTTTCTTTCTTTCTTTCTTTCTTTCTTTCTTTCTTTCTTTCTTTTTTTTTTGATTTANTTCTTTCTTTCTTTCTTTCTTTCTTTCTTTCTTTTTTTTTTGATTTATTTATTTATTATATGTAAGTACACTGTAGCTGTCTTCAGACGCTCCAGAAGAGGGCATCAGATCTCGTTACAGATGGTTATGAACCACCATGTGGTTGCTGGGATTTGAACTCTGGACCTTCGGAAGAGCAGTCGGGTGCTCTTCTTACCAGCCTGGAACCCCATTTTTTGGTCCTCCAGATACTATGCATATTTCTTTCTTTTACTAAAAGTTTACTTTAATTTTTGAAACAGGGCCTCTCTGTGTAGTCTTTGCTGTCCCAGAACTTGCTATGTCAAGGAGGCTAGCCTTGAACTTACAGGGATCCCTTTGCCTCTGCTTCCCAAGTACTGAGATGAAAGTCATGTACCACCATGACCATGAAAACTCTGCACCTTTGACTTAATTTTCCTTTGAATCTAAGGACTCTTAAAAAACATGAGATTCATTTCTTTAAAAAAAAACAGCACCCATCTTAAAATTTGCATGACTAAAACCAGACTTTAATTCCTATCTCTTCGTGTTCTCTCTCTCTGAGCTGTCTTGGTAAAGATGCGTTTATCCTTTGGGTGATCAGGCCTGGCCTCTCTGTCCTCCATCCCCAGGCCACACTCTACCCATCACTGCTGACAGTTTTGCTTTGCAACACACAAGGTGGGAACACCTCTTGTCACCTGTAGCTCAGTTGCCCTGGTCCACATTTCCCGAATGACACATCCCTCTGTCTCAGAGTTTGAGTTTGCTGTCTCCCCCACCTTGCCTCTTCAGGCCACCATATATTGTCACATGTTGCAGAGCCTTCTTCAGCCCCTTGGGCTGACAGCAGTCCCTCTTCCTATACATCTCTATCCACTGGCTACGCTCTGTTTTATAGCACCTACCATGACTGTGCATTGTTATATATTGCCTTTCTTAAAAAAAAATATTGCTTCCCTTCATCACAGTTGTCTGTGATTTATATCTTCTTGGTAACAGCAGTACCTGGTACCCACTAGATTCTCTATTTGTGAATGAACATGACTGATTTTTTTCCCAAGAGAAAAGAAAGAAGGATCTGTCGGTCATCACTAAGCATTTTATAGTTTGAAAGAGCAGGACACCCTGGGCCTCTCTGCCAGAGTCTCCCTGCCTAGTCCAGTACCATGTCTTATGTATACAAATGCTAAAGAGATAGATGACAAGGTTCTTGGGCCTCAAGGCCTTGAGAATATTGTTGGGGACACAGTCACCTACTGATATCCATGAAGGTAAGATGTTATTTCCTAGATTAGCATTTCTTTAAAATTTAAATGCATGTGATCATATGTGAAACATATTTTAACTTAAGTTTTATAGATAAGAAACAGGACCACACCCTTGGAGGTGTGGTTTAAAGTAGGCTAGGCTAGAACTCATGACATCTTTGCTGGGTAGTTTTTATCCACTTGACATAGACATATCTGGGAAGAGGAAATTTTAATTGAGAAAATGCCTCCATAAAAGTATCCTGAAGGCACGTCTCTGGGGAACTGCCTTGATTAATGACTGGTGTGGGAGGGCCTAGCTTCCTGCAGGAAGTGCTACCCCTGGGTAGGTGGTGCTGGGTATATAGGAAGGCAGCTTGGGCAAGTCACAGGGGAAGCTAGTAAATAGCCCTCCTCCACAGCTTCCTGTCCCACATTCCTGCCCTGACTTTCCTCAGTGTAATCTGAGAACTGTAAGCTGAAATAAACCCTTTCCTCTCCAAGTTCTTGTTGGTCATAATGTTTTATCACAGCAATAGAAACCTTAATTAAACAAGATCTAACACGGGAACCCTCCCTGTGAGAAAAAACAGATGAGAAAAGACCCTAGTCTTGCCATGTGAAGAGTCACCCCTAGAGGAGGCCAATGAGTGTTTTTCTAAGGGGAAAGATCCATTCTTTCAGAGTTCCTGAAGACTCCTGGTTTACCTTAATGCCAACATGATATGCTAATGCCTGTGAGATTCTTTGTGTAAATGATTTATCTGAAAAAATACTTCAAGAATATAAAAGTTTGTTGGATTTTTATATAAGATAAAGGATATATATATATATATATATGTATGTATGTATATATATATATATATATATATATATATATATCCTTTATCTTATATATATCTTATATATATTTTCATCTTGCCAGTGCTAAAAGTACAAAAGAGTAGCCCAGGGATTTACAAGCATCTTGTGCTCAATTCAGGCAGGTCTGCTAACAGGTGCTCAGAACCCTGTCAGACTGACCTGCTGGTAAAAACACTCGAGTTTCTGAAAATAAGCTCTTATCAAACGCCTGCACTCCTGACTGCCTGAGGTTTTGGGGAAAACATGTATCCTCCATCATTTGAAATCTGGTGCCTGTGGAGCTAAGTTACCCATGTTCCTCTGCTACTATACTTTCTCTCTGTCCTGTCAACTCTGGGTACCAGTACTTCAACTGCAGTAGAGACCAAGACACAGTTGATGACAACCAGAGATCGTTTGCTTCTCTACAGGGCTGTCTCACAGCGGAAGTTGGTGGAAACAGAGGCTACCTTCCAGAAATTAAACCTGAGGCATTGGACTGGAATGCCCCCTTCTGACTTTTGGGGGCTCAGGACCACTTCTCGTCTTTCATAGCAGGCAGTCCCAAAACAATGATAGTGGAGGACCAATACAAATCTGAATGCAAGCTCCTCTGAAAAAAAGGATACAGATACAGAACTCCGGGTGAGTGCACCACCACACAATGCCTAATTAAAGATGCTGCCTTTGGAAGACTACATCTAAGACACTGAAGCCACTTCTGCTCACCTGTTTTAACAAGGGTTATCTTAAGGGCAAGGTGTATGAAATACATTTCTGCACCTTTTTTGTCTAATTTATAAGCTTACTTGTACCTTTAATTATTTGCTAGCAAGGACCCTTCAAATCTACCAGAAGCATGTCTAAGGTGAACACTGTATTAAATAGACTGGTGGTTTCCAGGTGTTAAATGTCTGGTTTCATTGACAGGCAGATAAGCCTTTCTGGATCTTCTCACAAGTGGCCTAAGGGAATGCCAGCGCTCACAGAGTTGCCTTCCTGCTACTTCTAGTTGGATGAGCACTCATCTCACCTGGAAATGAAACTCATGTCCCAAGGTAAGACAGATTTTTGCAAGGCAGATTATGAAATGACTTACCAGTTCAAAGAAAATCCAATTTTATTCTCAAGAGTAAGCTTTTGAAAAATGTAGCTAACTGGTAATGACAGTATCTAGTGTCCTCTACTGGAATTTGTAGTCTGGTAAGTGTGGATGTAAAGTGTGTAATGTCCTAACCATTGATTTGTGGTCATATGCCTGTCTGAACCTTAAGCCTACTCTTGCTTTGGGACACAATGCACAAGGCAATAATTGGATGTGACCTCATGAAAGCAATGTGTAGAGGGTCCGTTCCTGAAGATCCCAGACTTTTCTTTAGTCATGGCGTGTGGAAGTCTCATAGGCCGTCACAGATGACTTGAATCCATGCATGTGCTGGCTGGAAAAGTCATAGACTAAGTCATGGCTATGTCAGCATCCTTTCGCTGAAATCCTCTCCTTAGAGAAATGGTCCAGAGAGTAACATAATCTGAGAGAAGCCCCAGAGAAAGGCCCCAAGAAATCCATTTCTAAAAACTGGAATTAGTGTCCCCAGATCAGGGTCTCAGAAAAAGGGCCAATGTGGCATCATCATGAAATGAGGCTGTTCTTCATGCTCAAAGTCTGCTCAAATGATGGAGAAATGATCTTAATCCTGAAGTTCAGCTAGTCTATTAAAAAAAATAGCAAAGATCTCCAAGCAGAACCAGTAAATGAATGCACATTATTATCACTGCTGGGCCATTTGCCACTAGGCTAGCTGGGTACCTTAAAGGAAAAAAGGCTATCAGTGAGCCTTCTAATTGTGTGTTTCAACTCGAACCTGAAGCATCACCCTAGGCTCTGCGATGAAAGCCCAGCATGCCCTAAGGCTTTCCTGCACACCATCTTCACCGTGCAAACTGAGCATGCTCAAAGTGCTCTCGACCAGGATTCTAATCCCTTAGACTCAAAGTGCTTCATGACCTTGAGCTCAGAAGGCTCAAAAAAAAAAAAAAAAAAAAAAAAAAAAAGATTAAAACCAAAAAAAAAAAAAAAAAAAAAAAAAAAAAAAAAAAAAAAAAAGTGCTTGTCATCTATCCTTTAACAATGACCTCAAACTAAGCATGCCTAGGAATGTGCCAGACCTAAAGTGCTTTCATATATGAACAGGGACAGTGACACATTCCTATAGTTCCTCTCATGGTATCCTTTCCTGCTTCATTCAGTACATCTCTCTTCACCCCTTTCTCTCTCAGGGATTTTAGCTTTGGCTTTGCATTCACCAAGATGTAGACCATTATGCAACCATATTACTGAGTGTGACATGGACTATCTGTCCATGTTAAGTTAGGAGGCTTTATTTGTAATTAAGCACACAAATGTTTCTTGATTTTTACAGCAGATTTTTATCTTACTTTAAGGAAAAATCAGCTCATATGGACTGGTTGGTGGAAGGACTATCTTCTTGCAAAAATAAGCTTTTTTTCAAGTCAGGCTTGCTTGTGCTATACAGATGGGGTGCATTTTCCCCCAGTTAAGAAACACTTCAAGGGTCAGGCATGGTGGCGCACGCCTTTAATCCCAGCACTCGGGAGGCAGAGGCAGGCGGATTTCTGAGTTCGAGGCCAGCCTGGTCTACAAAGTGAGTTCCAGGA
>NC_034593.1:58438103-58448955 GCF_900095145.1 Mus pahari
AAAAAAAAAAAAAAAAAAGAAACACTTCAAGTAAAGCAAAGGAACACTGTTGGGGTCTTACAAGTTCACAAGGTTTTTTATTTTTGCAGAACTCCAGAGATGGAGCAGATTTTTAAAGACTTACTTATATTATCTGTATATATGCTTTTGGCCTCTAATTATTTTGCTCACATTAATGAATAATAATGATTCAAACTTTAAAAACATTCTTTGGCAGATGAATCCAATTTTCCGGTCTTATATGTAAATATAATCAAATAGTGACCTTAGGCCAAGTTTACTTACAGGTACATAATTTCCAGTGACTGGTAACTCGGCCAATCCAATAACAAGAATGCCATGACTGAAAAAATGAGTCAACCTCAGTAAGACCTGAGATGTGACAAGTGTCTTTTCACAGAGATGATGCTAGATTTGTACACAGCCACTCTCCCATTGTTGCTGATCCCCAGGGTGACTGAGGTCAGGGTTAAGAAGGCTCATTGTGACCTTGAGTCACACTGGTTTTTAGCAGTTTTGTGACCAGTGAGACTTCTATTCTCTTATCAGCATTGAGGTATCAGGTTGAAGCATATGACACTGATTTTTTTTTTTTTTTTTAGATCAAAACAGTTGAACATTTTGCATTTTCTGTTTTCCTCATCTGAACCAACCTAAAATGTCCAGAGAGTTTCCTTAAGGAGTTTTTTCCACTTGTTTTCACAGTGTGGGTTTTGTGTAGCACTTCAGAGTGTTTACTGTTTGTTGTTGCTTCCTACTGTTTGTCTCTTTAATTAAATGTTGCAGAAAGTATTCCTTTGTTGTTTGCCTCTTCTCTTCTTTGTCTCTTGATTATTTTGCATGATTTATTCGGAAAGGGCAAATGTCTCTTTTAGGCTAACAACACACTTGACATTAACATAGTTTCTCAGCCTGAATCTCCAGTAAGTTTCTAAGGAAAGGGATGTAAGCCACTTGTGCTGATGACCTTATGAAACAGTGAACGCATGCCCCTTAGAGGATGGGTGGTGTCTTCCGAATAGCTCACATGGTCTTTGAAATAGCAGCAGCGTCCTAGCCAAAATATTTTGTTGGTAGATGTATTTCCAGGCAGTCAAATAAATATTTTATCCCTTACACATGTCCCTGTACAGGAATTTCCCAGGAAATTACTACAATATGAATGAATTCCAAAATGTCAACTTAAAAAATACACACTAAGTTCCAGGTTCTTCCTGATAAGAAATATCACCATTAAAAGTAAATATGCCTTTTTCCCGTTTTTTCTCAGATACTGGATTCACTCACCATTGGGAAAAGAAATCCCAAGTCAGTTAGTTTTGTCTAAAACCAATTTTAACTCCTCTACCAATTCTTTGTAACTGGGCCTTAAAGTAGTTCTATAGGTTTTCTTCAATATTGTAACATGATTAAAACTCATTACACAGTAAACATATTGTATTTTAAGTGAAATTTCACACACACACACACACACACACACACACACACACACACACACACACACACACACACAGATTGTTCTAGTAAGTGAAATATGTTTAACTCTCTTTAATAAAGATTCCCCTTTTGGTGCTCTGAAACTCATGTATCCTTAACATTAACCTCTTGAACCTGTGTTCATAGATTATTAGCAAAATAGCAGTTATAAAGAGGCCACCCAGATTGTACTTCACTAATCTAGGCATCCCTACAGCCTAAGATTCTTTACTCTATAGAACATATTTAAATGCACGCAATACCACTTTCATTTTTACCATTAGAAATGAAATTTAGGAAGGCCAATAAGACTACTACAGGCATTGAGAGTGTCTGGCTCTGCACAGACATGGCAGATAACTGCATTTGTTATACATGGACCTCCTCTTCTTTGGCTTAGTAGAACATATTCTATCTTCCTATCAGAAGGGGGAAAAAAGGATGGAAAGTAGAGTATGAGGAAGTGCACCCCCAGGGGTTCCCCACCTTTCTGCTGCTCCTTTCTGGGCTGAACTGCCTTTCTTTTTTTTTTTTTCCCCCCCTGTGGGAAGCTGGCATGTTGAGACCTCAATTTGATTCTCAAGGGAAGGTATCTTAGCTTGTCAAAAGACCCTCACTCACAAAGATCACAGAGACCACCATTGTTGCAAAACGCATGAGGATTTTACTTATCCAACATGTTGGGGAACCCCCTCTCAGCACGCAGGCCAGAGGAGAGACCCAGAACAAAGAAAGAAAACACTTCATATACCTTTGTAAGGGCTGGATATCAGTACCAGGGTGGTTTGGCTTATTTTAATTGGTGTAGCCAATAACCATTTTAGACATTGGTTGGTTTGTATAGGGTGACTCTCATTTTTGTCTGTCCTTGTGGTTTTTAGTGTGAGATGGGGCAGGGAAATTGTTAATCTTGTTCTGGCAGCTGTACACTTACTCATTTTGACCATTAAAACTATGTTTCTATATTTGTTTAGTCAGCCAGTTCTGTACTTGGCCTGCTAATACAGTTTGGAAAGTCCTTTTGAAGGGGGAAGGTACTGGGTAGTCTTGAATTTATTTTGGATATTACATCTGTTGTCTGAGGATTGCCAAGAAAAGCTCTGAGAGCCACACAGTGCCTTCAAGCCACCCATGCCAGTTCAGTCTATGATCAGCTCTGGTGCTCTGGTGGTGTTGTACTTGTGTCTCAAACATCCCCAGAGCCAGGGTAAAGACAGAAAATGTAGGAGAGTGCCAGGGGATTCATTGATTGATATAAATTACATTTAAGAGATTAAATTAATGCAAAATACCTGTGATGACCAAAATGTCAAAATTATAATTAGAGAAAGCTTCAATATACTCAGAGATGATTTCTTTGGACCAAGGATCCTGTGGCAAGACTCTATGACTGATCCTGCCATGACTTCAATTTGGCTGTGTCTTTTGCACCACTTTAAGCCATGTTCCTGTGGCAGGTCATGCCTCTAACTGTCTTTACTTTGTCCTTTGTGTCTCCCTCTCTGGCTAGCTTTTTTATCTGTGCCACCTCCTGGCATGGCTTACTATATTCCTCTTGTCGTCTAGTCTCTGGGGAATCAGAGATAGTGTTGGGTACTCAGATCTTGGGGCCAGAGCAGGACATGAGAGAACAGTCTCTCATAGAGAAATGCATGGCTTACGTTTGATTACATGGATGGAAGCATTCTCTGAACGCCCGTACCCTAGAGCCTGCTTCCAGGCCACTGTTTTCCTTTTTGTAGATTGGGAGTGGAAATTGGTCAGCAAAATCAGGAGACTTAGAAACATCTAAGTGGAATCAAAACGACAAAACTCAAGATAGGACTCACCTTTCCTCATGGAGGAGCAATCAAGATAATAGACGGAGTTTTCAAATGATCTATTTTGCAAAATGTCATAAAAGGGTATAAGCATTTAGATGTTTTCAGGGTTTGTCATTGTCACTGGTATTTCTCGAAGTTCAAAGCACTTACCTTCAATGGTGCACTGGTCCGGGACTGGGACCTTTTTTGTGATTTCCAAGGCATATGCCTTCACTTTGCTGAGGTTTTCCCTTAAATGCAAGTAGAGCTTATCTTGGTATTCAACAGGACTTGTAGCTGCCTCTGGAATTTCTTCTTGGATGTTTTCTTTAAAAGTTTCGGGCATATTCTCTGGTTCAATGTGTATAATACTTGGGTGTGAAGCTGAAGAATTTCTCAGCGGTGATCCATGGGTGTCTGTCTTAAAGGGAAACTTGCCAATTCCATGGCTGAGTGGGTCTACTTGTGAAAGAGAGATGCTGGGATGCATTCCGGCTTTTTCTTCAATTTCGTTATCTTCCACACTCACACCGTTTGTGAGCACAGTATTCAAAGCCAGACTTCTGGACCTGTAAGGAAAAGTTAGAAGAGTTAAAGAAGCTCTCGTTTCCTGGCAAGGATAAGCAGTCCCACTAGGACAAAAATTTGCTTCCTCCATACTGAGACACTATTAATAGATGGGATAAACCAAAGGCCACCAAACTTCCCGATACTTTGCATAGCTGCATAGCACTTTGAAAATAGAGGCTGGAGTTGTAGTTCACTGGCACAGGACATGCTGGATATGCATAAGGCCCTGGGTTTTATCTTCACCAAGAAATAAAGAAAGAAGAGAATGCCTTCAAATGAAGATTTAAATCAGTTTTCTAGCAAAGTTTACTATAAAACAGTAGATATAGAAGTTTTTATATTTTATTACTTTTATGTAATTATTCACTAAAATGCATTATTACTATTTTCAGATCATTTACACTAAAGTGTCAGAGATGCAACTGACAGCCATTTTGAAATAGCATTATTTTAAAAAATGTTTTAAAAACAAAACCTTCAGCTTCTATCCCCCAAATCAATGGTTCTCACTCTGTGGCTTGTGGGGGCTGAATATCAGATATTTACATTATGGTTAATAATAACAATGACTAAGTAACATTATGTTTTAGGATCGCCACACCATGGGAAACTGTATTAAAGGGTCTCAGTTCTAGGAAGATTGAGAACCACTACTCGAAGTAAAAAGTAAGGCTATTTGAACAATGAGAACACTGTATGTAATATTTAATTCATTAAAGAATAGAACTTTGGGTAGCTGTGGGATAAAAAACAATCCATAAAAGACCCCAAAGCACCATGACCACAGAAACAATAGCAAATAAAACCTCATACTTCAAAATGACGACTGAACAAAAGTGATACCTGCTAAATCTAATGCTTTTTCGTTCTTCCTTAGAGATGTGGTCTAAGCTGTATCTCCGGCCAGAGCCCGGGGTAGTGCTCTCAGCATTTATTTTGTCTTCAAAGGCTTGGATTTTAACTTGGAGTTTTTCATGGTCTTCACTTTCAGGCTCCATGGTCTTGAGTTCTCTCAGTTTCTCAGGAATGCTAATTTCAGTGCTGGTTTTTCTCCTAAAAAGACCAGAGGTGGGGGCATGAGCTTCTTGCCATCTGTACCCTTTGGAGCAGAGAGACTTTATTACACCACCCTTCATCTGGAAATGAAACTGTGCTGGATAACTTTCTTATCTGTTGTATCGCAAACCTTTACTGACTATCGTGGACACGAGCCTTTGATACTGCTCCTATACGGCTTGTTGTGCCAGAAGGTTAGAAACACTGGTGATCTTGCCAACTCGGCTTTAGAAGTGTTTTCTGGGGGTTTTGAGAATAAAAGGAGTTTGTCTTCACATTTATCACAACCCTTAAAAAAAAAAAACTCATCAAAAGTAAGGCAAAAATCATGCCATGCATCTTGTTGGAGCTTTACATGTGCTGATATATCTGCTGATAGAAGTTGTTGATGGTTTCTCCAAACTTGTGGCTCTGTTAACTTTAGACCAGTCACTGTAAATCTTTCTCTTTCAGAGTGAAGAATGTCTTACTAATTTTAAGATATGGGAGAAAGGAGGTTTTTGTTTTTTTAAAAAATAAATTATATTAGTAGTTCTTTCTATATATATTTAAGATTTATTTGTATTTTTATTTATGTGTATATGTGTATGTCGTGTGTGTGTGTGTGTGTGTGTGTGTGTGTGTGTGTGTGTGTGTGTGCTGCCTGTGGAGGCCAGAAGAGGGAGTAAGACTCCTCACAGTTAAAGATGCAAGTGGTTCTGAGCTGCCCAACTTGAGTGTTGGAAACCCAACTCAGGTCTTCAGAAAAACCCCTGAACCATTTCTCTAGATATATTTTATAAGACTTTATGAAGCACTTTGGGGGTCATTAAGCTTTCTCTTATAAGGCAGAAGTAAAACATGTGGTATTATTTGAGGCTCCCTGAGAGCCAAGTGTTCCCTAGGCAGTTAAGAACTGCAGATAAACTATAGAAAAAACCCAACTCTTTGACACTCACTGAACTGGACAAAGACGACAGGAGGCAGAATATATTTCTATCTCTTGTCTGTAGTCTAATATTAAACTGATCTATAGTACTTTAATTTTTGAAAACTGTTTCTTTATTTTGTTATATGTGTTTGCATCTAAGTGTATGTATTTGTACCACAGCAGGAGCCCACAGCTGTCAGAAGAGGGCATTGGATCCTCTGGAACTAAAGTTATAGGCCACTGTGAGGCACTGTGTAGGTGCTGGGACTGAACCTGGGTCCTCTGTAAGAACAGTAAGTTCTCTTAACTGGTCATCCATCTTTCCAGCTTGAGTTACTTTGTTATTTAACAATCATTATTGATTAATACCTGTTACAATCAATTCATATACTCACCAGGGTAAAATCAGATGTTTTTAGTCTCCACACTTCTGACATATAATATGTATCATTTTCTCATATGCACCAGTTCACCACCACTACCTGGGCGTCCTGCAGTTCTGTACAATTGCAGCACTAACTATCTGGATTTGGCATCAGTTTGCACAGATTTTCATGCTTTGATGATCAGTTTCAAGTATGGGATCCCTGGCCAATAACACTGTGAGTAACTTGGGAACAGAGTCAGAGGGTTCCCGAGTATACACCTCTTCTCCAAGGTTCAAGAATTCACCAAAGGAGACTTTAGGCTCAAGAGACTCTAAAAGGCTCAAGACTTTTAGTTACGAGTTATCCTCAGATGCCCTCTGACTCCAAGAGGAGCATGTCCTCTAGATCAGGGTGGCCAGTAAAATACAAAACATCAGGTCAAATAAGAATTTCAGATAAACACCAAATATTCTAAAGTTGTATGTATTATTAAAATATTGAGCACATTAAACATTCATGTATATTATAAAATGAAAGCATTTTATATTTTTAATGTTTTATGCCATATTTATATATACATATATTTATTATTTATTAGTACTCATGTATATTTTAGTACATCGTCACTAAAATGTATTTCATTATACTAAATTGATTCTCCCAAAGACCCTAAAAATGTTTTTATCTGAAATTCAACTAGATGCCCTATACTTTTTAAAAATTATAGCTGGCTACCTGGCCACTTGGCTCCACTGCTTTGCTTCCTCATGCATTCATGTACAGGGCAAGTGTAGCAACTGGGGAAAGTTTGTGGACTAAGAGAGCTGGGAATGCCTGGGGTCTGAAGCTAGGCAGTCTGCATCAGCTTGGGTCTACGGGATAGCCACGAGATGCTGGCAGGCCCTCCTGACTCATCCCAGGCAGAGGGAAGCAGAGCGTTATCCATTAATGTCAAGTGTGAAGAGTGTCAGAGAGTGAGCATGGGAGCCAAAGTCCCCCCACCTCTGCCATCTTCACATCTTGTCACCCAGCTTAGAGGGAGCACAGCAAGGACCTTGGAAGGCAGTAATTGCAAGTCAGGAATCAATAATGAAATCTCTGCTGGAAGAAACGGTTTCCATGCATGAGCTTGATGAGCATTGCCAGTGGGCAGAGCTATGGCAACATAGACTTCACTACACACAATTTCCCTTGTTTGGGAGTTTTCAGACTTTGAGTGCACACGAATTAAGGAACAGGGGGACGGTGAATGGCCATAACTCTGCCAAAGCCTTAAGATGGGTTAAAGAGAACTTTTTGTCACCTGCCATGGACATGCCCAACTTGACCGTGGAGCAGGTTTTGGTGTTAGTAGGGTAGAAGCCAGGAAACAGTAGCTAGAAGGCTTGGGCTTAACTTATCATTTCTTGCTCCTTAACTTGCTCTTTCTTTTAAAATACAGTATAAAAAGAGGGAGACAAAACTGTCTTAAAAAAACAACACCCCATTCCAGATAAGCAGAGCGCCCCCCCCCCCCGCGCGCCTTCCTTCAAGAACAGAAAACTTATAAACATGACTATTGAGAGGTATGGCAGGCCACTCATCCTGTGGTGTTTTCTGGGATGGGGCAAATGGTCTGGTCTCTTGTAGGGAGTTGCTATTTCTTTTCCATTTGTCACTTTTAACTCCAGAGGTTTTTTTCCAGTACGCTTTACCAGGATTCTGTAGTTCTTTAAATATTAACTTGGCCTTAACTCAAGAAGTCACATTACAAGGAGCTCAGATGACTGCCTGAATAGTTTCTGGTCTTTGCTGCCAAAGTATAAAGTCTTTAGAAGTGTGTCTAGGGATACCTGGGGGAGGCCTAATTGCCTCCCTCTTGTGTACACTGGGACTCTCCTTAGAAACAAATTGGCTCTCAGGCAGCTTGCTCTGAGCTGGGTGATGAGATTATAAGCTGGTAGGAGCAGAGAGATGGGCAAGCTCTGTGCCTGGGTTCTTAAACCAAAGAAAAATATTAGTTCATGTGTGATGATCTTGGCTTTCCATCCCATGTCCAGGACATACTTTTCCGCGGTTAAGCTTGTAAGAGAGGAAGGAGAACCCAATGGACTAAATCCACACTAGTGTCCCATTGCCTGTTGAGGATCTTCAATGCTGAATGCTGCCAGAGTATAAAAAGGCAGAGGTGCCGCTGGGTCCTGGGAAGCCTGTTCTGTGGGTTGAAGTGGAGCCATGAAAAGGCTCAGTTATGTGGGGATTATAATGTGGTCATGTCCACAGTTCAGTTTCACCGAAATGAAATGCTGCTACAGTTGATCTGATTTGCATTAGATCTTTATGTGTGTGGGGGTGGGGGGTAGGGTGGTATGGGGGTGGGGGGTGTGAGAGTGGAGGAACTATTGATTTTGAGCAATTGTAGACAGATAATAAGAGAGAATTCCTTGCAATCAGAAGAAAAATATTAAGCTCCAAATATAAGGACATGGTCTCCTTAATACACATTCTCAGTCACTTATACACTCTTAGACTTTTGCTCAATCTGGGAGAAATAGGAAAATAAGGAATCTGGAGAAAGCACAAGACCCTTACACATCCTCTTCAAGTGCGATCCACAGATCAGGAACCCCAAGTCCTTGGAGTTCATGGGAATCACAGACTCCTCCCCAGATCCACAACATCAGAAAGAACACTGACTAATCCTAATGTGCATGTTTATCAACCAACCCCACATTATCTTCCAGGCATTCAGATCGGAGCAGCATGGATCCATCCTGGAAAGAACAGAATCGGAAGTGGACACGGCAGAAGCAGCGAGTGCTCATTAAGGCAATATGCGTGCCATTCGGAGTTGATAGGATTTACTGTATTTGAACCGTTTAGGGTCTCCATAAATTCCAGGGTGAAGGTACTATTTTAGCTTTCACTGCCAACAGATACTGGTACAGATACACTCTAAATTTGTGGTCAAGATTCTGGAGCTGAAAGCGGGCATGTGGAGAACTGTTGCCCCCACCAGCACAGAAGGTGGCCCCAGTCTGTCACATGGCTGTCTGAATGTGGTACAAAGTTATGAAACTCCAAAGGAGTGCAACCACGTCACTACAGCACTGAGTCTGGATGGAGCTATGGAGGTAGGGTACCAGTCTTTTGTCTAAACTGTTATCCCTTAGAGCAGGTAAGGGACTGACAATGAACTGTCAGCTGGGAAGACATCATCAGTGTCCAGCCTGTAACACTCTAAGAACAAGAAAAATGTTTAATACTTTCTTCTTGGTGTGCCTCAGTCATAACATATGTGGTAGAAGCACAATGTTTTACTTTCTGTGGCTGTGGTCAAATACTGACAAGAGACAACTAAAGAAAGAGAAGAGTTTATTTTGGCTTGAAGATTGTGGGGAAGATTGTCTATCGTGGCTTTGAAGGCATGGTGGCAGGAACTGAGGGCAGCTGGTTATACTGCATACTCAGGAAACAGACAGTAACCAGCCACTGGGGTGACTGGGTAGAGAGTCTTGGGGCCTGCCCCAGGGATATACTTCCTCTAGGGAGGCTCCACTTCCTAAAGGTTCCACAGACTTCCCAAACAGCGCCACGGGGTGCTAAACGCAGGGGCCTTCAGCGATCTAAATCATAGCAAATATTTGCCCAGCATTGGAGGAATGTCATTAGTTGAGAATATGTCAGTGGCTGGGCTAGGGTGAAAACACCACACAGTCTTAGGGCTCAGCTTCTGGCTCATTTAAGGGCTTAGCACTTACCTATGGAAAAGTTTAGCCAATAGACTTACCTTGCCAGCTTAAAAGAAAAAAAAAGGTTTACTTTCACCTTATGATAAATATAAGTGCTGTTAAGAACTGGTTTTGTCACAGTGTAACCTGTTCCCCATGGCTGAAAAAGTCTGTGTGTGTGTGTGTGTGTGTGTGTGTGTGTGTGTATTTTTCTTTACCCAGTAAGTCTTTTATCTTGGGGTTCCCCTCAGATTGGTGTCAGTAGCTTCATTTAATATCCATCACAGTGCTTTTCAAACTGCTTGTGGCTAACACATGTCTGTCGTTTTTTATTTTCATGTAATGGGTAAACTAAGCTTGTAGTGTCTATTGACCATGTGCTTGCCTGATGAGGTAATGCCGTGTTGCTGCACACGCTACAGTTTCTGGACTAACTGTGCTGTGTTTTGATAAGAGAGAGTTTGCAAGTAAGCAATTGTCTGTGGGCCACATCCCCAGCAGCTCTGAGTCTTCTAAAGTCACCTACCCTAATGTTCACCTCGCACAGGCTGCCAATGCTAATACTGAATGTTTATCCATAGGCTCTGATGTTCTGAGTCTCCATATTTGTGCCCTTTAACTCTGGTTTTGTTTTAGGACCACTCAGTTACATCAAATAGAAAATTCAAGAAACATATTAAACTGGGCATCATTCTGAGTAGTAGGATGAATTTTTATACCATCTTGTTCTCTTTCACCCAGGGCAAGTGTCATCTTTTTGCCCAGAATACCCATGACTATTTGTAATATAGACTGTAATACCCCCTTTTAGTTATCATATTCATTGTAAAATGATTGTATTTAAGTAACTCTTTTTTTTTTTTAACCTGATAAAGCACAAGAATAGGGCCAGGCGATGGTGGCACATGCCTTTAATCCCAGCACTTGGGAGGCAGAGGCAGGCAGATTTCTGAGTTTGAG
>NC_034593.1:58449335-58458700 GCF_900095145.1 Mus pahari
GAGAGAGAGAGAGAGAGAGAGAGAGAGAGAGAGAGAGAGACAGAGACAGAGACAGAGACAGAGACAGACAGACAAAGACAGACAGAGACAGAGACAGAGAGAGACTGAGACTATCAGTGGTTCCATTTACAGAGGGGGAAGCAGCTGGGAAATGTGAAGTGACTTCCTCAGCTTCTTAGCCAACTCTGAGCAGAAGTGTCTGCTTCCAAAGTCTGCCCCTGAACACAGTGCCTTTTAGAAGCTGTTTGGTTTAGGATGCATTTTAATCTATGCCAGGAACAGTGACACAGATTGTGAGCCTGGTGATGGCATGGCAACTAAGAATGATCAAATCCTAGCATCTCTGAGCCACAGGCTTCAGGAGCCAGGCCAGGAAGCGAGTGCTACATGGTCACTTAGAGACCCTCACACTGATAGGGAAGGCAAGTGTCTTCTTTTAGCCCCAACTGAAAAGATGTTCAAGACACCACACAAATGGTAACTTTAAGATTCAAGCATGACGGACAGAAAAAAGAGAACAAGGGCCAGTTCCTGAAACAAAGTATCAAGCAGCAAGGTAACAAGGGTCTGCTGAGATCCTGCAGAACTGCCACCATCTCAGATGGGTGAGAGAAGGCCAGGTCCCCTTACAACTCCCACAAGTGCCCTTTTCCTCCTCTAGGCTAGAACCTGGGTGTTCTCTGCCGTGCTCGAAATTGAACACCAGGTCATGGGCACTCCACAAAGCCCAGGTTTTGGTGTGTCCAGTGATTTGAGTATTGCTGTGTTCCTGGGTTCCTGGCAAAGCTGCAGCAGCGTTGTTCACACTTCAGGCAGGGATCCCACCATTCCCATTCCACTTTGTCCACACCCTTCAGAGCCAGCCTTGCTGGGATCTCATTGTCACTGGCCTTGCTCCACCGCTTCCAAAGCTGATAATGATATCTCCCACCTATGTCTCTTGCTAATAAATGAATTCCTGAAATACCTTTAAAGACCTTCCCTTAGCCCTAAGTACTGGTTAAGGAAGAACGGCCAATGAGGAAAATGAACAACAGATGGGACATAAATGGTACCACATGTTAGCTTCAGCCTGTTTGGTAAGCAGGGCAAAACCTGAAGCTATTATTTCATATGTATGTACAGAAGAGTAACAGCAGCCACACAACTGCTACAAAAGGCCACTGGGGTTTTCTTTTGATAGAGGACATTGCTACATGGAATGGATACACTATTTTCTTACCAAAACTTCAGTTTTGTCTTTAGATGTTTCCTTAGTTAGTGGGGTAGAAAAGTACCTTCAACTTTTCCTAAGCAGGGGCAATACTGTTCAGAATGTCATATGGTTTTAATTATGTCCTGAAATTACTTGTGTGCATTCCTTGAGCCAACAGTTGGTCTCAAAAAGTCAGTTTTTTTCTTTGTGTGAACATGCCTTGCTTAAAAAAAAAAACATGAGTTTTTTTTTAAAAATAAGCACCTTAAAGAATATATTTCTCTTGGATACTGGTGCTTTAGTTTGGAGACAAGTAGGACACAAAGAGATAGGTAGTGATTTGGGAGCTGGAGGGCTGAATAGGGATGTGAGCTATAGAAGTTTAGAGGACAGTGGGATCATGGGAAAGAGTGGGTGGTAGGACCTCATAGAGAAGTGGTACCAAACTGTAGGTGTAGGGCATAGCAGCCTTTCATGGTAAGAGAGGAATGAAAAGGGTGTTCTGCAATGTGATGGAGAAAGGTAAGCAGAATTGGTTTGAATTTTGGTAGGAATATGCAGAAGTCACCTTGAACAATTTCTCTGTATTATATAAGTGCTGTGTATATAACTCTTATCCACACTAAAATCTGAGCTCCACTGGATTAGACTGAAGGAACAAATGAAAGGAAGGTTCATGAATTACTTCCTGTAATTTACGTGAAAATTACTTTAGGCCTACAAGGAGAGAGGAGCTTGAGTCAAGGCTTCCGTTTTGTGCTAGGTTATTAGTTTATTTTTAATTTAAATTTTTTTTATTTATGTGTATGTGTGTGAGCCTGCATGAGTTTATTTGTACCGTGTTCATGGAAGAGTCATGGAAACCTGAAGAAGAAAGGATTGGATCTCCTGGAGATACTGAAGGTTTGCTGCCACATGGGTGCTGGGAACTGAACCCAGGTCCTCTGAAAGAGCAAGAAGTACTGTTATCTACTGAGCCATCTCTTCAGTTCCCACTTTCTTCTGGGGGAATTTATTCCATTATGTTTTATGTGAAGCCTCTAAATGCCAATGCATATTAAAATATTTTCTTGTGAGGATTAAATAGAATGGGCTGGAGAGCTGACTCGGTAGGCACTGGCTGCTCTTCTAGAGACCGCACCCATACTGACTTATCACCATGTATAACTCCAGTTCCAGAGGGATCCATGCCCTTTTCTCCCTTCTATTATCACTGTATGCATGTGGTGCACAGATATACATGCAGGAAAAGGTTTGTGAAGGTGCAATGGCAAACTATGAATTCAAAATCAAGCATGCAATGAATGACCTGAGGTGCTTCTGAGAATGCCTGCCACAGGTACATGCACAACTGCACAGAAGCCTTGGTTTTCAGTGTACAACATGTACACTTGCACTGTGCATGTTATTACACCACATGCCACGTGCCAGCATGTGAAAAGTTTTCTGTTCTTAGGTAAACATGATGGTTTAATGTTGGAAGCAGACTTCTAGTATTTTCCTACCATTATCTCCTCAGCCCACAACTATCAAATTTCTGTGTCTTTGGATAGCATTGGGTTGTGATGCTTGGCTTTAGAAATTGCTTTTTGAAAGTCGAACAAGTTTCATAAAAAACAGGAACACATTCTAACTTGGTATTTAGACAGAATTTCTATAGTGTCCGAAATACCCCTACATGTACTTCTGTCTTTTTGCACTATATGTTTATGTGAAGTGAAGTCTCAGCTCTGATGATTATAAATTTAAAGTAATGATCAACTCATTTCTCATAGAGAAATTAAAGATGTTCTATGTCCAGCAGTATTAAATATTCATGCGAAACAATTCTTTCTGTAAAAATAAATATGAACATCTATCTCATTATAATGCAAATATGCTAATTACATACTATATGTCAATAAATGGGATATATATATATATATATATATATCACAAAGATCTGTCTTAAATTTCTTTGTGGTTTATTGTTAATAAGGATTTGATTTGTATATGAATTTTAAAAACAATTATACACACAGAAAATTTCTTGACTATGAAGAAGTTGCAAGTAGAAAAAATTTGAAAAGCTGTGGTCTACTGTAATGGTCACTAGACTAAATGATTTCCGGGGGACTGCTCAGCTAGTCACATAGTCACCAGGAACACACTCTCCCCTTCCCCAGCTTTGACTTGGTCTGACAGGCAAGTAGCCCAGTTGTCAAGGGCCTCCCAGAAGACCACAAAGGGCATGCCATTTGCAAAGGTCTCTTTCCCGGCTCCTTCCATCCACCTTGTCAATCCCCAGGTGCCCTTCTGCCTCCTCTTTTATTTCTCCAGAATTGATTTCAAAACTTAACTGTTCTGCTGTCTAGGCTTTGTTGGCTTTTATTTAAATACAAACACATTTTTAGAAACACAGGAATAGGGAAAATGCAAATAGATTCACCTGCTGCCCTTTACAAAACTCACTCAGCATCTTTGGCAGAGGAAGGCTCATCTGCTTCATTTTTTTTTGTTGTTCTCTCTGGGATGCTAATTGTATTTCTTTTGATAGTTGTGTTGTTTTGGCCTGAAGTCTAAAATCTGGCCTGCTGAGCGTTGTATCACTTTTGTAAATGAGTTGACATCTGCTTTGAGTTTTATCATCTTTAATTTTCTTTCAGGATCGCCCCACTTGTTCATTTTCCCTCTAATTGTGAGAATTGAGTTTTGTCTTTGGCCACACAAAAGTGTAGACCTTTCTTCTTTGGGGGCATGGACTCAAATGAGTAGACTCACATGGTCACAAGGAAGGCTATTCAGGGAAAAGATGCTGGGACAGAAGCCTTAGCAACCAGCCCAGAGAGGATGAGCCCTGGGCACAAAAGGCTAGCTGTCCACACCACACTTCTGAGGTTCCCACTGAATAATTACAATCTGTAAGAAGGAGATTGACAGCAAGGGTTGAGCTGGGAGAAGTATTTTGAATTGAGAGAAGTTGAAGTGATGGCCATATGTGGGATGAATACTGAGCCCTTTATTTCTTTACTTTTATTTTATTTTATATATTTTTTCATTGCTGGCAAGTGAAGTCAGGACCTCACAGGCAAGGCAAAGTGCTCTACTACTGATCTACATCCTCATGATTTCCTCTCTACCTCCCTTCCACTACTCTTCCTTCCTTCCTTCCTTCCTTCCTTCCTTCCTTCCTTCCTTCCTTCCTTCCCCCTTTCTCCCTTCCTGCCCCATTATTTTTCCTTACTTCCTTCTCTTTTTCCTTTTACTTACAAATAAAATACTAAAGGGAGTAATATTGCTCATAGGACTGGGGATTTTTTTTTAAATTTATTTTTTATTAGATATTTTCTTTATTTACATTTCAAATGCTATCCCAAAAGTTCCCTGTACTGGATAGCTTTGTGTCAACTTGACACAGCTGGAGTTATCACAGGGAAAGGAGCTTCAGTTGGGGAAGTGCCTCCATGAGATCCAGCTGTAAGGCATTTTCTCAATTAGTGATCAAGTGGGGAGGGCCCCTTGTGGGTGGTGCCATCTCTGGGCTGGCAGTCTTGGGTTCTATAAGAGAGTGGACTGAGCAAGCCAGTAAAGAACATCCCTCCATGGCTTCTGCATCAGCTCCTGCTTTCTGACCTGCTTAAGTTCCAGTCCTGCATCCTTTGGTGATCAACAGCAGTATGGAAATGTAAGCAGAATAAACCCTTTCCTCCCCAACTTGCTTCTTGGTCATAATGTTTGTACAGGAATAGAAACCCTGACTAAGACATTCCCTATACCCCCCCCCGCCCTCCTCCCCTACCCACCCACTCCCACTTCTTGGCCCTGGCATTCNCCTGTANTGGGGCATATAAATTTTGCAAGACCAAGAGGCCTCTCTTCCCAATAATGGCCAACTAGGTCATCTTCTGCTACATATGCAGCTAGAGACACAAGCTCTGGGGGTACTGGTTAGTTCATATTGTTCCACCTACAGGGTTGCAGCCCCCATCAGCTCCTTGGGTACTTTCTCTAGCTCCTCCATTGGGGACCCTGTGTTCCATCCAATAGCTGACTGTGAGCATTTATTTCTGTGTTTGCAGGGCACTGGCATAGCCTCACAAGAGACCACTATATCAGGGTCCCTTCAGCAAAATCTTGCTGTCATATGCAATAGTGTCTGGGTTTGGTGGCTGATGATGAGATGGATCCCCGGGTGGGATAATCTCTAGATAGTCCATCCTTTTGTTTTAGCTCCAAACTTTAGGACTGGGGATTATTTATCAGAAATCAATTTCAAGGTTAAAATATTGAGTGCAACAGCCTCATACCCCTTTCTCACTTTATATAACACTTTCACATACACGAGCTCAGATGTGTGTGTTTGTGTTTGTGTGTATGTGTGTGTGTGTGTGTGTGTGTGTGTGTGCATGCATGGCAGTGGTTCTTAACTGGGGAACGCTTTGTCACCTAAAAGACATTTAGAAATGTAGCCAAGTTACAACTAAGGGAGGACACTATTACCATCACCTTGTAGGTAAGGGCTCAGGTTTCTGAGAAGTATTTTATAATGCACAGGACTACCCACAGGAGTGGAAAAGGCTAACTGTGCACTGCACAGGACCACCCACAAGAATGGAAAAGGCTAACTGTGTGCACTGCACAGGACCACCCACAAGAATGGAAAAGGCTAACTGTGTGCACTGCACAGGACCACCCACAGGAATGGAAAGGGCACAGAATTTTCTGTCATTTTTCAGTTCCCAGCTAACTTCTTTCCAGGTCAGTCAAATTTTGGTAGCTCATTCACCACCATCATCAATAATTTCCTCATGGGCAACACCCATGCATGTGTTCTATCTTTCCCTTGTTTGAGCTGGCTCTTGTCATCTTCTTGCTGGGAGAGTCTCTGTACTGAGACTAGAATGGCCTTCATGAAGTTCTGAGTTTACTCTACCGTGTATCAAATCCCACAGTCACTCCTACAGGGTAAGAGTTCAACTTCTAAAACAGATATGCCAAGCTAACCATGTCTCAACTCTGCCTCTACTTCATAAATACCATCACCATCATCTCTAAACAATGCTCTTCTTGTAACACATACTTCACTCATACAAAATGATGCCCCATTTCAAGAAAGCCATATATGCCACCAAAAAGACAGCCTGGTACAATCTGGTTATCTCTCAAGACTTAGCCCAAAATATCTCTTCCTCTAGGAGATATTTCTTGATCTCCTTCACCCATAAGCAGGCAGATTACACCATCTTATTGTTCTCTAAATTCCTTGAACCCATCTTTATTAGTGTACCTCTTCTCTAGCTTCTACGTTAATTTCCTAATTTTTAAAATATTGATCTAATTTACTAGACACTGACCTCCTTGGATACAAGGATCATTTTCTTTATACCTGTGCTTAGATTTCTAGTTCAGAGCAAACAAGTATCAAACGCTTATTAAGTTAATTAATCAGCACTACTTGGCACTGCCATTTGTTCTTCATTATTATTTCTTTATCATATTTTGAACTTCTATATTTGCTATATTTGGTCTCTATAGATATAGATAGATATAGAAAAGCTCTTGAAAGTGACCTAACTCATTCAGAAGTTACTTCTGGTTGACAAGTGGGCATGGCTTCTTTTGGGAAGTTTCACTACAGGAAAGGAAAACATCACTGCCTGGGCTTATCTCCAAGGTTCCCAGCGCCTGCTCACCTGCCACTGTAAGCCTTGCTGTTTTCCAGTTGTCGGGAAAGCAGCTTGGCAATGTTGGTGAAGCTGTTGCTCATTCGGAAGATGTCCCTGCTGTGCGGGCCCAGGATGGAGGAGAAGGCATCTGTGATACTCTTAATTTCCAGCAGGAGAATATGGTGGAATGGATGCTCCATGTTAGCCAACTGGCTCACCAGGTATCGTAGGCAGCTCCTGGCTCGCTCCTGCCAACAACAATGAACAACAGAAGGCCTGTAGGGTAGTAAAATATCAAAGTCCATGAACTAAACTCCTTCAAGGAAACATGGGTGACATTAATAATGCAGGTACTTTCAAATACAACACATCTGTGTGAATTATGACATGCAATGTATCACAGACACAGTACCTATTCCCAGCTTAGAGTCAGAAGGTAGAAGTGGGGGACCTTCTTCACACGTCAGGCCCATCTTAGAAGTTAGGAACACATCGAGAAAGATTAAGGATGAAAATTGACTGTCACGGGGAAGCAGACAGACAGTGAACAAAATACCTATGTAAAATAAATAGCTTGTTGGATGGAGAGTGAAGCAGTGAGACACTGGGAAATTAATACTAAACAGTGCATGAGGCGCATTGCAGAGAGAAGGTAACACTCAACACTAATAAGCTTTTTATGAATGAAATCCAGCATGCTCTGTAACGTTAGTAAACAATTTGAGTAAAATTTATCCTGCTTGATTCAAGGAAGTGGGATGATCTAGGAGCCGGGCCATATGGGATGGGGCATTTTGTCTACTGTTTATCTTGCTGATGATGTAACTTTAAACGTCATATAAGATCCCCAGCCTCTGAATCAGATTCCTCTTTAGCATCCTAAAAAGTCATTGTACAAATATTTCCGTGTCCCCATGGTTTTGTGGACAGTATTTCCTGGGCTGCTGATGTAGCTCAGTTGCCACAGCAATTTCATAGTACATGTGAGGCCCTGGGTTGATCTATAGATTCTTCTTCCACCCCAGCTCCCAAACCTTTCTCATCATAAACATTTAGAAAATTCTTTACTTAGAAGCATTTGTCTTCCCGGCAGTGAAGGTAGCCATATGGATATTTGCTGAAATCAGCCTCGTTCTGAATGATCCTCTGGCAGCCAATCTGAGCTGAAGGGAAAATTAATCACGTTGCGGGAAAAAGAAAAATCCTAACTGCTTGGGACCCAGCATATGAACCCATGCCAACCTCACATCATTTGTTCTGAATCCTTGGAGCACATCCAGGTTCCTCACAGGGAGAACAGATGTGAGTTTGGAGGAGAAAGTGTGATGTTAGGGCAAGAAGGGGGTTAGGGAGTTTTGATTTCTTCCTCAGCTCCAAAATATTTTGTCTCTGGGGCTTAGTACAGCATATTTGAGCTTTTGGTCTTCCCACAGTGAAGCGGGTCAGCAGCACCTGTGTGTCATAATGCAGGCTGATCACCATCCAACCAGACACATTGTTGGTTATTAAAATAAAAGTAGTGGACACACAAGGATCATTAGTCTGCATTCAAGGCTATCCTGCATGAGCCTTTAGTACTCATGGAATCCTTTGAATGACACCATGAGGTTAGTAATGTGGTGGCTATTGCTTTATGGGTATGAAACTGAAGACGGACCAACATACTTAAAGTCACATATGTCTATCGCTGAACTGTACCCACATTGACTATGGTACCAGCCCTTTCTACTAAAAACCAACACCACAAGTTAGTCCATTCCCTTTTTGGTCTTTCATTCATGATCACAGTTAGGCAGTTTTTGCTTAATTTCATTAGATTTAGCTAAAAAGCATCATAAATACTCTCTAAATACAAAATAGGCTAGAAAATTTTAAACTTTTTGTTTGTAGGGTCCCTTAGCTCTTCTTAAAATACTTGAAAACCCCAAAGAGTTTTTGTTCGCCTGAACTGTATGTATTAATATTGGCCATTTGGTAACTAAACTGAGAAATTAGAATCACCAATTCACTTAAAAATAATAAACCAGGCCTTTCCTGCCGGAGGAGGGGTGTCTGCTCCGGAGGAGTCTCAAGCCCTGAGCCGGAAGGTGAGCCATCTTTGCTCCTGTGCACTGCCGGGGAGAGGGCGGATTGGAAAGGCATCACAGCTTCTGGGAAGGAGCCACTTTCTAGTTCCAGTCATCCAGCACCTTTCCCGCCCAAGGAGGGGTGTCTGCCCGGGAGCATTTTCCTGGCCTGAACCGTCATCGGCACCTTTCTTGCCCGAGGAGGGGTGTCCGCCCGGGAGCAGTCTCCTGGCCTGAGCCAGAAGGAGAACCATCTTTGCTCCGGTCCACTGACGGTTAGAGGGCGGCCTGGAGAAGGGACACGCAGCTTCTGGGCTCCAGTTTGCGCTGGCAAGAGTGTGGACCTCAGAAGCTACACAGCTTCAGGACAGAAAGAAGCAACCTAACTTCTGGGACAGACTCTATTTTGGGCTCCAGAAATTTGGGCACCTTCCTCACCAGAGGAAAGGTGGCCACCTG
>NC_034593.1:58458711-58487575 GCF_900095145.1 Mus pahari
AGGGGTGGGGGGGTATAGGGAACTTTTGGGATAGAATTTGAAATGTACATAAAGAAAATAATAATAATAATAATAGGAAAAAAGAAAATATAATCATATGTTAAAAAATGTAAATAAAGAAAATATCTAAAAAAGAAAAAAATAAACCATTTGTATGTTAAATGCATGTATTTATTAAAAAAATAATCTCATTCTCTAAAACAGACCTTTAGGCTGGAGAGATGGCTCGGTGTGTAAGAGCAGTGACTGCTTTTCCGAAGGTCCTGAGTTCAAATCCCAGCAACCACGTGGTGGTTCACAACCACAAGTAATGAGATCTGATGCCCTCTTCTGGTGCATTTAAAGTCAGCTACAATGTACTTATGTATAATCATAAATAAATCTTTGGGCCGGAGAGAGCGAGGCCGACCGGAGTGAGCAGAGGTCCTAAAAATTCAATTCCCAACAACCACATGAAAGCTCACAATCATCTGTACAGCTGCAGTGTGCTGGCTTACATAAAATAAATAAATAAATCTTAAAAAATAAAACAGAACTTTTACAAATTTCTTTAGTCTGGTGATTGTTTATATGGACAAAACCTGGATGCTCATATGTGACCTTAACCTACTGTGTTATATCTGGTCTCTCATATTCTACATAGTTGAAAAAAGGAGGATCATTTTCAAAATACCCTTGATACCTATGTATATTTGTACTGGCTAATTTTGTGTCAACCTGACACAGCTGGAGTTATCACAGAGAAAGGAGCTTTAGTTGGGGTAATGCCTCCATGAGATCCAGCTGCAGGGCATTTTCTCAATTAGTGACCAATGAGGGAGGGCCCCTGTGGGTGGGACCATCTCTGGGCTGGTAGTCTTGGGTTCTATAAGAGAGCAGGCTGAGCAAGCCAGGGGAAGCAAGTCAGTAAAGAACATCCCTCCATGGCCTCTGTATCAGCTGCTTCTTTCTGACCTGCTTGAGTTCCAGTCCTGCATCCTTGGGTGATCAACAGCAGTATGGAAATATAAGCCGAATAAACCCTTTCCTCCCCAACTGCTTCTTAGTCATGATGTTTGTGCAGGAATAGAAACCCTGACTAAGACAATATTATTCACGGAAACTCAGTAAGTGATAGTAACAACATGCAATATTAATATTTCTGCACTCTGTTATGCTAGAATCTACTAGTCCATTCTGTAGTTTGGATAAGTCTTTTACTCACATATGATATTATGACATTAAGCATTGATAATCTGGCAAAAACATTGGTTCAGTGAGTTAAGGATATCTTCCCAAATGTGGATGCATTTTATTCTATCAGAAACACTGCATTGGAAAAAGGGGGATAGGGTCCATAACTAAGGAGCTCTCTGCAATGTGATGTCTTTAAGTTGGGGAGAGTCAGTTTTCTTTAGGGGTGTTGCCCGCACTGTAGTGGATTGCTCGGTATTCATGACTATATGGGTAGTACAAAATGACTCAATTGGTTATTGAAAGAAAAAGAGGACATAATGCTGGGGGAGCGAGGGGTGAAGCCAGGAGAAGATAGAGAAGCAGGGACAAAGATGATAAAAATGCATTGAACAGCATGTATGGCATTATCAAACAATTATATAATAAAATATTATAGTTTTTAAAAGGCAAAGCCAGCTGCAGCAGCAGCAACAACAACAATACCACCCCTGAATCCCAACTGTGAATACCACCATGCTTCTCTTCAGGAAAGCCTTTCTGCTAGGCAAACTGCCATGTTTAGAGCGACGGATACAGATTTTTCAAAACTCTATTTTTCATTCCAACCTCAGATTTTATCACTGGCAACTGATACAGTTGGTAGTCCATATCCATAAGATACACATTTGTGGATTCAAAAACTGCAGATTAAAATAATCAGTGGGCATCTGTGCTGCACATTGGGGGGGGGGTGCATTTTTTTGTCATTATTCTCTAAGCAATTCAGCACCAAATTAGTCTGGACAGCACTCACACTGTGTTAGGTGTCCTAAGTAATTTAGAGGTATGATATATACAAGTGGATGAGCACATTAAGTGCTGTTTTCTGTAAAGGAATCACACACTCTTAGGTTTTGATATCCACAGTATATTGATTCATGCCCCCCTTTTTGTTGTACCAAAATACCTGACAAGAAGCAACTTAAGGAACATGCTTATTTATGTGAGCTTACAGTTCAAGGGGATATAGTCCATATATTTGAATACAGCCTGAAACATTGCATAAGCTCTCTGAAAATAATAAAAAAGATAGAAACTGGGGCCAGGCTAAGAATGTGAAAGCTTGTCCCCAGGCACCTACCTGGCCCAGTGAGGCCACACACCAACAAGTTGTGGCTCTGTTCCTGGAAGAGTGACCCGTGCCTTCATTCCTGATGGGTGTGTACCCCTTTCACCCTTTCTAGATTAGGTTGTTATAGTTTCCCATTGACTTTAATCACAGGGCATGGTAGCCACAAGAGATGCTTTAAGGGATCTCCTCTACTATATAGACATAATCTTTCTTACCTCCCTTACAGAAGCAAACCCAATTTCCCGCATTTGGATCAATCATTCCTCCTAACACTGTTATTCCTTTCATAGCCTGTTGACTTGAAGCCTCAGAAACCCAAGTTGTCCATGGGGAAATCTGAACTTCTAGTTCAGTGGAATAATCAGTTAAAATAATCAGTAGTTGTGACTTCCTGACAAGAGTGTTCCCCACTCTAGAACCAAAACTTATAGACCAGCAAAATACCAGGTCATTGAAACAATAAGCACAAAATTTTTTACTGGGTCACTATGGATTATAGTGAGTGAAATTATTTCCTTGTTCACCCCATAGATTCCTAGACCCATGGATCCTGGCTATGGGGGAAACTGTACCACATATTAGACACTGATTCAAAGCATATACTACCTTCTGGAGTACCTAGTTGGCACAGTAACCTTTAAAAGGCCATTCCATCTTTCTATCTGGCAAGCTATTATAGGATGGTGGGAGACATACTAAGACTGGTGGATTCCACAGTCCTGAGCTCGGTGTTGTACTTCTCCAGCTGTGAAATGAGTTTCTTGATTAGAAACGATACTGTGTGAAATCCCACAATGGTGGACAAGGCATTCTGTAAATTCATATTTGGTGGTTTTGGCAGAAGCACCATATACAGAAAAGGCAAATCTAAATATGAATAAAATATCCATTCCAGTAAGGACAAAGTATTGTCGTTTCCACAGAAGTGGTCCAATGTATTCACGCTGTCACCAGGTCACTGGCTGGTCATTCTGATCAATGATGCCATATCTGGGGCTTAGTGTAGGTCTCTGCTGTTGGTAGATCTGACATTTGGAAGCAGCTGTAGCCAGATAAGCCTAGGTAAGTAGAAGTCCATGTTGTTCACCCCATTTATAAACCCTATTTCTCCCTCTTTGTTCATTGGTCCATTGGGAAATGACATTGGGAATGGCCAAGGAAAAGAATTGACTGTCCACCGAATGGGTCATTCTATCCACTTGATTATTACTCCTTCTGAGCTCAAGTCGCCTTTTGAGGAGCACTACCATCTTCCTTTTTCCTTTTTTTTTTTTTTTTTTTTTAAACAACCATGTTTTTTTCAAGTCCCTGACCATCCAGGCGATCCTTTGGCTGACTAATGACTGCAAAGGCTACATGGATTCAGTGAACAATTGCACATCTGGCCAATTCTCCTTCTAAACAAAATGTATGACCATGCATGCTCACTGCCTGAAATTCTGCTTGCTGTGAAGATTTCTCCTTGCTAGGGTCTTTCAATGTTGTCCTATAAAGGTTTGCAATGCTGCAGCCATCCGTTTTTGGGTGGTGCCTGCATAACATGAAGAGCCATCAGCAAACCAGGTCCTAGCCTTTTCTTCCTCAGTCAACCAGGAACATCCCGCAAGGCTGTAGGTGCATGCCTGCAGCAATGGCATGGTAATAGGAGTAGAAAACAGAAAAAAAAACAAGCATTTGAGTAAATTCTTCATGTGACTTGCTTGTGCGTTCAGGACTAGCTCGCAGATCACATATATACCACATCCATTTGATAACAGATTGTTGGCGTGCACATCCTATTTTATGACTTGGTGGATCAAATAACACCTACATCACTATGGGCAGCTCAGGTTGCACTGTAACTTGGTGAATTATTGTCAAATGTTCAGTTTCTTCTAAGGCCCAATTGCAGCCAAAGAGCTGTTGTTTAGAGGAAGAATAGTTGTCTGCAAATGATGGTAGAGCCTTATTACAAAATCCCAAAGGTCTCTCCTGTGATTCATCTAGGAACATGCCAAAGGCTCTAAACAGCATCCCTACCCGCCACTGACCCTGCAAATACCATCAACTCTGCTAGATCATATGGTTCATGGGTAGAGCAGCCTGCACAGCAATCTGGACCTATTGAAGAGCCTTCTTCTGTTTCAAGCCCCACCCAAAGCTAGCAGCTTGCGGAGTCACTTGGTATATGGATGGGAATAACATACTCAAATGAAGAATATGCTGTATCCACAATGCAAATAGGTCCACTAAACATTGTGTCCCCCCTTTTAAGTGGTGAGAGGGGCCAGGTGCAATAACTTGTTTTTCATCTTAGAAGGAATATGTCTGCATGTCTCACATCACAGGGCACCTAAGAATTTCACTAAAGAAGAAGATCCCTGAATTTTGTTTGAATTTATTTCCCATCCTCTGATGTATATACATGTTATCAACAACTTCAAGGTTGCTACCTCCTGCTCAGATGGTCCAGTTAGCATAATGTCATCAATAGAGTGAATCAATGGGTATTTTGTGGAAGAGACAGAGAATCAAGATCCCTTCTAACTAAGTTATGATGCAGGGCTGAAGAGTGAGTATATTCTAGAGGTAAAACAGTAAACGTGATACTACTGACCTTGTCAACTGAAAGCAAATTGTTTGCAATGGTCCTTATGACCAGGTGCTGAGAAGAAGTAATTTGCTAAATCAATTGCTGTAGACCATGTACAAGGAGTTGTATTAATCTGATGGTATGAATACCATATCTGGTACAGATGCTGCAATTAGTGTCACTATTTGCTTGAGTTTTCAATAGTCAACTGTCATTCTCCATGATCCATCTGTCTTCTGTACCGGCTTGATAGAGGAGTTAAAGGGAGATGAGGTGGGAACCACCACACCTGCATCTTTCAAGTCCTCGATGGTAACACAGTTACCATCCAGGAATTTCTACAGTTCCTCCAGGAATTTGATAGTGTTTTTGATTCACTATTTTTCTTGGTTGATACAACTCTAAAGACTTCCATTTAGTCTTTCCAACCATAATATTCTTCACTCCACAAGTCAGGCAAGCAATGTGGGAACTCTGCCAATTTCTAAACATATCTATTGCATTTATACTTCCTTGAATTGGGGAAATAACCATGGATGAATTCAGGGACCCATTGGCCCCAGACCTTACTAGGCCCTAAGATCTTAGCAGAACTGACTCTGTGATGGAAGTACCATTTAGGATGTAAATCTCAGCAGTTAAACAGCATCACCTGCCAAAACTAAAACACAGACCTAATCTGTCAAAGTCCATACAGTTCTAGGAAAAAAAAATCTCCAATGTACTTTTTTTTTTTTTTTTTTTTTCTTCTGTAGTTCTACTTCTGGACAACTGTTCTTGTTAACTGAATTATATCAACTCAGAACATGGGGTTCTTTTTTTATTATTATTATTATTTCTTAAAACTCATCAAGAAAGGCACAATATTACGCTGGGATCCTGAGCACTGAATATAGTTGCTGGTCAGCTAATGAAGGCTTTCTACTGGCTTAAACCCATATCTAAGCAGCCTTCTCTGGTGAATAGCCCACAACAATGTCCCTCAGGAGAGGGCAAGAGAAAGGCTAACAGTAAATCTTTTATAAATTTGTATCAAGGTCCTTCCTCAGGGGAAACTGTCTGTCCCTTCATTTAAAAGATTCTGGGTCTGAAAACTGATTCATGGGCTGGAATTACCTTTGGTCAAGATTCCACATAGCCTTTCTTTCATTAGTGTGAGAATATTCCCACTTATATAGATCACACAAAAGTGTGTGATCTTATGTAGATCAAATAAAAATTCTGTAGGTTTCTTATCTATTTCCTGTCTGAAAACACCAAGATTGATTAGCCAGGACCCAAGGTCTACCATATGAGTCATACCACCATCAAATCCACTTTGCCTGTGCTGGTCATTATGATAATTACAGTCACTTTGCCTTTGAGGATGCAGTGCTGCCCCCTGGCCTCTGGTATGTCAGTGTACAATTAAGCCCACTGCAACTAATTCATCTAAGTGAGCATTCGCAACTCCGACCCTAAGGTCTGGAACAAGGACAAGGACGACAACAAAACCCTTCCAATATGCTTGGTGCCCTCTCACCATTTTTTGTTCTGTAGCATGAGGGGAAAGCCTGTGTTCTGGGCCTTTCCTTCCTGGCGGATTAGGTTTTATACAGTTACCCACTCTAGCACTGCAATTTCCCTGAGGCTAAAAATCCCTTCATTGGCACTAAACCAAGGGATATTAAGCATGTCTGATTCCTTTTCAATAGGCCATCTTTTGACAAATGCTTCATCCAACCATTCAATGAGACTTTTGATACTTTTTTTTTCCTTAACTGTGTGAACTTTCATAATAAAACTTAGAACCTCCATTCAGAGGGCCCATATTAATAAACTCAGCCTGACCTAGTTTTATGTTTCTTCCACCATTATCTCACACCCTTATAATCTGTCCCCACACATATTCCCCAGACCTCTCCTTGAGTGAATTAGCAAACTCATCAAGCACTTTAGTAGTGTAGTGCATGTCCTTATGGACTACGCTTTCTACCTCCCCTCTATGAGCCTATTTGGCCTTCAGTCAGGTTATAGGTCTAGAAGCAAGTATTGGTGGGGCCTGAATGATATCAGTAGTGGCTTGACTGACATTTCCTTCAGAGAAAGTCCCCGCTGGTTTAGAAGACAATGAAGGTAGTGTGGGGGTGGAGGCATCCACGTGGAGATGGAATGGAGTGGGGAGGAGGTGTGGGATGTGGAGCAGTCAGAGGGTGGATGGGGGTGGGCAGGGAATGGAGTATGGAATGTAAAAAAAAGTAAATTAAAAAAAGAAGACAAAGTATTCATTTCCTCAGTCAAAGATGAAAAAGGCAATATTTAGGGGGTGTGGTGTGAGTACATCTTCTGCTGAGGGTGGAGTGATGACTTCCTCAGGTGAGACAAACCCTTGAGTATCTGCGGGTTCAAAGCTCTCAGCTTCAATAGGGTCCTCCATCACATCCCCATCTCGAGATCCAGGATTCCATTCTTTACCAATCCATGCCCTGACTTTGATTGCCAACCCTCCGAGGCTTGGACTTGAGTTTTTGTTGTAATGCAGCCAACCTTATAACAAGAGTTTTGGTTTGCTTCCCTGCAACTTGAGCTCTGTGGCTCCTGGAGAGAAGATTTTCTTCCAGAACAGGCTTAGGAAACTTTAGGCTGTTTATGTGCATCTGGAGCCAGTCAATTTTATCACTAAGTTCATTGTCTTTCACCATATTGTGGGATGATGGACAGTGGTTAATTTGATCAAGGAGCTTGTTCATTTCCTTTGTCAATTTATCCCAAGATGCTAGGAGTGGCATCATCACTTTCCTTTTTTCCCCACAGACTGTCAACATTTTATGTAGTCACCAAGGCAGTTTCCTCTCACACTTGGTGCATAGAGCAATCAAATGCCTTTGACTCCTTAAGTTTGTAAAATAGTTCACACCATGGGCTATCAGGGTTCTCTGAGCTCCCAGGAGAGGCTTCAGCAACTGGAAGAGGCCTCAGTAACTGTAGGGGTTGCCAAACTGGAAAGCCTATTCTAGATACATAAAATATTCATCCTTATATCTCTGTTGCTTTAGAACCACTTGTGATAATAAGTCTGTATTATTACTTAGGGTTTTCTAGAGTAACAAAACTTATAGAATGCATCTTTCTGTCATCTCTATCTGTTATCTATAAAGGAGATTTATTAGATGACTTGCAGGCTGTAGTTTAGCTAATCCAACATTGGCTGCCTACAAACTGAAGGTCCAAGAATCCAGTAGTTGTTTAGACAACCAGGCTCAATGCCTCAGTCCATTTTCAGTATGTGGAGGAAATTTAAAGAAGTAGATTCTAATATCAGTGAAAAATGGGCTTAGTAGCTAGAATGGGAGCAAGCTGNGAGAGAGAGAGAGAGAGAGAGAGAGAGAGAGAGAGAGAGAGAGAGAGAGAGAGATTCTGTTTACCATGTTCTTTCTATATTCTGCCAGTAGAAGGCATGGTCCAGATTACCCTCACACAAAAGATATGGATTAGAAGTGGGTCTTCCCACTTCAAATGAAAAATGTCCTTCACAGGTGTGCTTAGTCATTTAAGTTTGTTCATTCCCGAGATGGTCAAGTTGACAACCAAAAATAGCCATTACAAAGATCAAGTGTTCAATTGAATTGCTTCACATTCAAAGCACAGCACATTTGGGCACTAAACCAGTTCCTCACAGGTCACTGGGGTTATTGTAGTAATATCTGCAATCTTGCTGAAAATTGAGAACTTACTTCATTCCTTTCTCCAGATAACATTTGCCAGCTAGTTCAAATGCAATAGCCACAGGCTGTTTGTCCATCATTATTTCAAGTAAAAAGTTACCATCAAAAGAATTAGTCAGATGATCTGGTAAGACAAATGCCTAAATTGGGTTCCCAAGTTAACCTCTACAGTCTTACATTTAAATATGTATTAGAAATTATGAGCCAATACACATTTTCAACTAAACACATTGAATATTAAAAACATTCAGGACTGAGATTTAATAAGACCAGTCGTTTCTACTGTTTCATCAAGCTAAGTGAGTCCTTGTCAGGGTGGAGAGGTGGGGGCTAGAAGGTCAAGAGAGTGATGTTTGCCACCAAGGAAGCTTTGGAGAATGTCTGAAGATATTTCTGGTTGTCATAATTGAGAGGATAGAAGGATGGAATGCAGAATCCAGTGGGAAAAGGGCAGAGATGCTGTCAAACATCACGTAACACACAAGATAGCCCCTAGCTAAAGGTCATCTAGCCCAAAGCGTCAATGGTGTCAGGCTGAGAAATCCCTAGTTAAGTGAGAGCTGGCTTTCCCCCTGGTCCCATGACTGTCAATACAATCTGGTGCCACCGTCCTGATTTGTGGTAATCACTTGAGGTTTTTCAAACTGTTGCTTTGTGCTATCAGTACAGATGTCACCCGAGTACAGTAAACAATGCCTTATGACCACTGCACTACTGTGAAAATAACTCCCACATTACAGGTCCCCATTGAAAGGGCCTAAGGAGTCATGGGTCACAAGGAGGATCGATAACTAGAGACAGGCTTGGCAACATTTTCTGTAAGGAACAGAGAGGAAATATTTTTAACCTAGTCACAGGAACTCTGTTTTTGAAAAACAGTTGTTGACAGTGCTACCTGACTGAGTGTGACTGGATCTGGCCACCGGCAGCAATTTGCTGATCTCTGAACTAGATTATGTACTGGCAGAATTGTATTGGCCATATTGTTTAGTTTAGTTTTAAATATGGGTGTGATAACCCTTATCTTATAAATCTTTGCTGTTATCCCTTATCAAGATAATAGAATTTACATAAGAAAATGATCCTCAAATTGTGGTGGTCTGGCTATAAGGATAGCTTCTCTTGACTAACCATTCAGTAGGTGCCAGGCAATCGACATGTTTACCTTCAGTCTGTGAAGTTTATAAAATGGGTTATTAAGATGAGGGTATAAAGACTGAGGTTACACAGGTAGGAGGTACAAGTCAGGCAACACCAATACTGAACGGAGAGCTGATTGATTCCAGAGTTGGAATGTTTCCAGTTTCCAGGGTTGATGAAGGCCAAGTTAATGCAGTCTTCTTTATTACTGCCTTTCTTTCCTTTGCCCTTAGCCAGCACTGCTGGAAAATCATAGTGTCCTTCGCCACTGGACCTACAAGCTTCCTGAGATGCTTTTTCCACACGGTCATCTTGTATAACAGAGTCTTCATAGATACCATCAGGCCAAGCCTAATGTCCAGTAAGCTCCCATTTCCTAATCCCAATTTAATTTCATTGAAACAATGAATGGAAGGAGTGTTATTTATTTAACTTATTATTATTTTTTTGGGGGGGGGCAGGTTCTCACTATGTATCACTGGCTGGCCTAGAATTCACTATGCAGATCAGGCTAGCCTTGAACTCACAGACATCTAAGTACCTCTCCAGCCAAGTGTTGAGATTAAAGGGGTGGGGCAAGAAAACATTTATTTTAACTCAGTTTTAGGATTTTTTGTTCATCTAAAAAAGGGGAAGCATGATGGAATTCATTCAAGGGAACATGCATCTAGGGACATTCAAAGTACAGTTGTAGACAGAACTGAAAAACACAGGTCAGCTCCATGATCAGGCACAAATCTCAAAGGACTACCCTTCTGCCGCCAGCCTACTCCCTGTCTCCTAAAGGCTCTGCCATTTGCAAAATAGTGATACCAGCTGGATCAAGCATGGAGAACCTGAGACCATAAAGAATATTTCAAATTCACAAACCATAACTGTCACATGGGGAAGTAGAGTCTGTAGGGGGAAAAGTACTTCAGCTCAGAGGATTTTAAAAAGATATATTTTCTTGGTTCACTGAGAATTTCATACATTCATGCGATGCATTTTGATATCCATGCCCCACATCTCCCTCTAAATTGTCCCAGATCCATTTTCTATCTCTGATTCTTCCCTTTCAACTTCATGTCTTTTTTTTTTTTTTGTCAATAACCACAGAGAATAATTTCTGTTGCACAAATGTTCCTGTGTGTGGGGCCATTTACTGGAGCAGGATCAAACTATCAAGGCCCTTGTCCTTGAAAACTTTCTCTTTCCCTAAAGCCAGCTGTTGTCAAAAGACTCTCAGCTTAGGGTTGGGGTTTGTGAGCTCAGTGGGGTTTTGCCTAGCAAAATTCACTACAGGTATAATGATGATGTATCATGTTATAGACCCCTTTCTCTACACATATATGTATATATCTAATATACATATGCATATATTATATCTATCACAGACATATATGTATGTATCACACAGAATTCTTTCTCACTCACGGTAGTTATGTTCTATGAAGTCTCCATGAAAGCTGAATTGAAGAACAGTAAAGTATTTCTTGTAAAGAAACAGGGTTAGGTACCTGCAAGCCTCTAATCAGTAGCATTTCTGTCAACTGATCAATACATTAGCATATTTTGTGTGTATTTTTTTCTAAATGTCTAAATGTCCAAAAATGGACAATAATGTCCTTTTACTGGTATACATTTGTTGTAAAAAATCACTTATTTTGGTTTCCATTTGTGCCCAGGCCTGACCCTGTGCCACAACTACGGGGAACCCAGTCCAGCCCCACACCCCAGGCTCACCCAGAGAACAGGTCTCCCAGGAGTGCTAACACACCAAAGATCACAAGAGTGCTGATACACCTAAGACCACAGGCTCACAGGCTCACAGTATCATAGGAGGGAGAAGCTCCAGTCAGAAACAGCAAAAACAGCTATCACCAAAGATAACCAGATGACAAGAGAGAAGTGTAAGCAACAGAAACCAAGGCTACTTGGCATCATCAGAACCCAGTTCTACCACTGTAGCAAATTGGATACCCCAAAACACCTGAAAAGATTTAAAATAACATCTCATGAGGATGATAGGAGACTTTAAGAAGGACATAAATAACCCCCTTAAAGAAATACAGGAGAACACAGGTAAACAGGTAGAAGCCCTTAAAGAGATATAGGAAAACACAACCAGACAGGTGAAGGAATTAAACAAAACCATCCAGGATCTAAAAATGGAAATATAAACAGTAAAATCACAAATGGAGACAGCTTTGGAGATAGAAAACCTAGGAAAAAGATTAGGAGTCATAGATGCAAGCATCATCAACAGAATATGAGAGACAGAAGAGAGAATCTGAGGCATAGAAGATACCATAGATATCCTTGACACAACAGTCAAAGAAAATCCAAAATGCAAAAAGTTCCTAAACCAAAACATCCAGGAAATCCAGGACATAATGAAAAGACCAAACCTAAGATTAGTAGGCATAGAAGAGAGTAAAGGTTCCCAACTCAAAGGACCAGTAAACATCTTCAACAAAATTATAGAAGAAAACTTTCCTAACCTAAAGAAAGAGATGACCATAAATACACAAGACGCCTACAGAACTCCAGATAGATTGGAGCAGAAAAGAAATTCCTTCTGTCACATAATAGTCAAAACACCAAATGCACAAAACAAAGAAAGAATATTAAAAGCAGTAAGGGAAAAAATGTCAAGTAACATATAAAAGCAGACCTATAAGAATTACACCAGACTTCTCACCAGAGAAGTCTTCTAAAAGCCAGGAGATCCTGGGCAGATGTCATACAGAGCCTAAGAGAACATCAAGGCCAGCCCAGGGTACTATACCCTGCAAAACTTTCAAATACCATGGATGGTGGAACCAAGATGACAAAACCAAAGTTAAACAACATCTTTCCACAAATCAAGCCCTACAAAGGATAATAGATGAAAACTCCAACACAAGGAGGGTAACTTCTCCAAGAAAAAGCAAATTAATCTTCTTTCAACAAACCTAAAAGAAGATAGCCACACAAACTTAATTGCACTTTTAACAACAAAAATAACAGGAAGCAATCATCATTATTCCTTAATATCTATTAATATCAATGTACTCAATTCCCCAATTAAAAGACATAGACTAACAGACTGGATATGTANATAGGACCCAGCATTTTGCTGCATACAGGAAACACACCTCAGTGACAAAGACAGATACTACCTCAGAGTAAGTTTCAGGCAAATGGTCCCAAGAAACAAGCTGGAATAGCCATTTTAGTATAGAATAAAACTTTTCAACCAAAAGTTATTAAAAAAGATGAGAAAGGACATTTCATACTCAGCAAGGGAAAAATCTACCAAGATGAACTCTCAATTCTGAACATTTATGCCTCAAATGCAAGAGCGACCACATTCATTAAAGAAACTTTGCTAAAGCTCAAGGCACACATTGAGCCTTATACAATAATAGTGGTAGACTTCAACACCCCATTCTCACTAATGGACATATCATGGAAACAGAAACTAAACAGAGACACAGTGAAACTAACATAAGTTATAAACCAAATGGATTTAACAGATATCTTTAGAACATTTCATCCTAAAACAAAAGAATAAACCTTCTTCTCAGCACCTCATGGTACCTTCTCCGAAACTGACCATATAATTGGTCACAAAACAGGCCTCAACAGATACAAGAAGATAGAAATAATCCCATGCATCTTATCAGATCACCAGTGACTAAGCCTGGTCTTCAATAGCAGCAAAAACAACAGAAAGCCCACATACACATGAGAGCTGAACAACTCTCTACTCAATAATAATAAGGTCAGGGAAGAAACAAAGAAAGAAATTAAAGAGTCTTTAGAATTTAGTGAAAATGAAGGCACAACATACCCAAACCTATAGGATGCAATGCAAGCAGTGCTAAGAAGAAAACTCATAGCTCTGAGAGCCTCCATAAAGAAATTGGAAAGAGCATACACTAGCAGTTTAATACCACATCTGAAAGCCCTAGAACAAAAAAGAAGCAAATACACCCAAGAGGAGTAGATGGCAAAAAATAATCAAACTCAGGGCTGAAATCAACCAAGTAGAAACAAACAACCAAACCAAACCAAACCAAACCAAACCAAAGTACTATACAAAGAATCAACAAAACCAGGAGAGGCCCTTGGTCTGGTGAAGATTCTATGCCATTCTCTATAGGAGAATGCCAGGGCCAAGAGGTGGGAGTGGGTGGTTTGGGGAGCAGGAAGAGGAGGGAGGATATAGGGGAATTTTGGAGAGGAAACTAGGAAAGGGGATAGCATTTGAAATGTAAGTGAAGAAAACATCTAATAAGAAAAAAGAAAATCTAAAAAAAAAAATACTATACAAAGAATCAACCAGGAGCAGGTTCTTTGAGAAAATCAACAAAATAGATAAAAACCTTAGCTAGACTAACCAGAGGGCACAGAGACAGTATCCGAATTAACAAAATCAGAAATTAAAAGGGAGACATAGCAACAGAAACCGAAGAAATTAAAAAAAAAAAATCAGATCCTACTAAAAACACCTATACTCAACAAAATTGGAAAACCTGGATGAAATGGACAATTTTCTAGACAGATACCAAATGCCAAAATTAAATCAGGATCAGATAAACCATCTAAACAGTCCCATAATCCCTAAAGAAATAGAAGCAATCATTAGAAGTCTCCTGATGGAAAAAAAAAAAAAAGCCCAGGACCAGATGGTGTTAATGCAGAATTCTATCAGACCTTCAAAGGAGACCTAATTCCAATACTCTTCAAACTATATCACAAAATAGAAGCAGAAGGAACACTACCTAATTTGTTTTATGAAGCCACAGTTATGCTGATACCAAAACCACACAAAGACCCAAGAAAGAAAGAGAACTTCAGACCAATTTTCCTTATGAATATTGATGCAAAAATACTCAATAAAATTCTCGCAAACCAAATCCAAGAACATATCAAAATGATCATTCACCACGATCAAGTAGGCTTCACTCCAGGGATGCAGGGATAGTTCAATATATGGAAATCCATCAACGTAATCCACTACATAAACAAACTCAAAGGGGAAAAAAAAACCACATGATCATTTCATTAGATGCTGAAAAAGCATTTGACAAAATCCAATACCCCTTCATGTTAAAAGTCTTGGAAAGAACAGGAATTCAAGGTCCACACCTAAGCATTGTAAAAGCAATATACAGCAAACAGTAGCCAACATCAAACTAAATGGAGAGAAACTTGAAACAATCCCACTAAAATTAGGGACCAGCCAAGGCTGTTCACTCTCTCCCTATCTATTCGATATAGTACTCAAAGTTCTAGCCNNAGCAATTAGACAACTAAAGGAGGTCAAAGGGATACAAATGGGAAAGGAAGTAGTCAAAATATCACTATTTGCAGATAATATGATAGTATACTTAGGTGACCCCAAAAATTCCACCAGAGAACTCCTTCAGTTAATAAACAACTTCAGCAAAGTGGCTGGATATAAAATTAACTCAGACAAATCAGTAGTTTTTTTTTCTACTCAAAGGATAAACAGGCTGAGAAAGAACTTAGGTAACAACACCCTTCACAATAGTAACAAATAATATAAAATATCTTGGTGTGACTCTAACCAAGCAAGTGAAAGCTTTATATGACAACAACTTCAAGTCTCTGAAGAAAGAAATTGAAGAAGACCTCAGAATATGGAAAGAATTCCCATGCTCATGGATCAGTGGGATTAACATAGTAAAAATGGTCATCTTACCAAAAGTAATCTACATATTCAATGGAATCCCTATCAAAATTCCAACTCGATTCTTCACAGTGATAGACAGAACAATTCTTAAATTCATTTGGCAAAACAAAAAGAAAAAAAAACCCAGATAGCAAAAACTATTCTCAACCAATAGAGAACTTTTGTGCAAATCATCATCTCTGACCTCAAGCTCCACTACAGAGCAATAGTGATAAAAACTCTGTGGCATTGGTACAGAGACAGGCATGTAGATCAGTGGAATAGAGTTGAAGACCCAGAAATGAACCCACATACCTATGGTTGCTTGATCTTTGACAAAGAAACTAAAACCAGTGTTATACTGGCCATAGTACTACTGAGGACCCAGCTGTTCCACTCCTGGGCACATACCTAAATGATGCTCCAACATATATAACAAGGATACATGCTCCACTTGTTCACAGCAGCCTTATTTATAATAGCCAGAAGCTGGAAACAACCCAGATTTCCCTCAACAGAGGAATGGATACAGAAAATGTGATACATTTACACAATGGAGTACTACTCAGCCATTAAAAACAATGACTTCATGAAATTCTTCGAAAATATCATCCTGAGTGAGGTAACACAGTCACAAAAGAACACACATGGTATGTACTCACTGATAAATGGATATTAGGAAAAAAGCTCAGAATACCCATGATATAACTTACAGACTCTATGAAGGTCAAGAAGAAGGAAGACCAAAGTGTGGATGCCTCAATCCTACTTAGAAGGGAGAACAAAATAATCAAGGGAGGTAGAGGGCTGGCAGGACTTGGGAAGAAGAGAGTTGAGGGAGAAGAAAGAAAGGGGGAGCAAGATCAGATGTGGGAGGAGACAGGGGAGATGTACAGAGTGTCAGGAAATCGAACAGAGGTGTGTAGCAATGGGGGATGGGAAACTGGGGTTAGCCAACAGAAAGTCCCACATGCCAGGAAAACAAGCGACTCCCAGGACTCAACGGGAATGACATTAGTTAAAATACTTAACAAAGGGGAGAGAGAACCTGTAGGGACTATATCCAGAAGGGTTGAGGGATGGGGCAACCCAGCCTTCTCAAAAATTTAACCCATAATTGCTCCTGTCTAAAGGAAATACTGGGACAAAGAGTAGAGTATAGACTGGAGGAAAGGCCATCCAGAAACTGCCCTACCTGGGGATCCATCCCATATGCAGCCACCAAACACAGACACTATTGCTCATGCCAAGGATTGCTTGCTGACAAGAGCCTGATATGGATGTCTCCTGAGAGGCTCTGCAAGAGCCTTACAAATACAGACGGGGATGTTCCCAACTGAGCTTGAGGACCCCAAGGGAGGAGTTAGGAGAATGACTGAAGGAGCTGAAGGGGTTTGCAGCCCTGTAGAAAGAACAACAATATCAACCAACCAGTTCCTCACCCCCACCCCACAAGCGCCCCCAGGGACTAAATCACCAGCCAAAGAATATACATGTGGGCCATCTGTAACTCCAGTGCCAGGGCGTCCTATACCCCCTTTCGGGCTTCCATGTTCACTTTCACCTATGTGCACATTCCTACACAAAGATACACATGTTTAGTCATAATTTAAAATAACAAATACATCTTTTTTAAAAAAAAAAAGAGTAATTCCATTTCAGTAGAATAACTGAAATAAGAAAAAAATTTCCCAGATATGATCAATTTTTGGCTACTCTGAGCATGTCTATGAATGATCAAGAAGTATCAGGGAGCATTCATTTAGAGCTATGGAGACATTTTAGTGAATGGATGAATTTGTCGACAGGAAATCACTGACGTAGGTATAGATTGCAGATAGAGAGATGAACATGGATCGGCAGATAAGACAAACTTACTGATGGGTATATTATATCTTTGTGGCTCTTCTGGAAAAAGACATTCCAAACTGTTAGGACATGATTTTCTATGAAGCCCTCTCAATCACAGCCAGGGAGCTGAATGCAAGCTCAGCCGTAAGGCTTTTCTTGTGCTGGAGACTGAACCCATGGCCTCCTCGTGCTAGAGAGACACTCTAGTGAGTCATATCCCACAACTGAGCACTTGGTGAAGTCTCTTGCATAGCTTCCAGATTGCCTTTCCTAATGCTTTCCACTCCGGGCAAGTTTTCTCACTGCCTTGGCACTAATTGGATTTTTCTCTCATTAGCCGATGTCTGTATATTAACACTTATGAGAGATGAAGGTGTGTTTCCCCCAAAATGTCGCTCTTCTGCCACTTGCTTTACAGTTACAGCTCAAGCTGTTTCCAGAAGAACAGGCAATAGCGGGCATCGTTGACATATACTGAAAGCTTTTGGTTTTCTCTCTTGGTTCTACCATAAAAGATAATTAAAAAGATTCCTGAGTAGTGTCATTTTCATTTTTCTGTTTTGTTATCAATTTCACAAATAATGCACTTCAGCCACAGTCACTGTCGGCTTATGGACAAATCTGAGCACTGCTCCCTAGTTCCCGTTTATCTAAATTATTTTAAAAATGCAGACACAGAAGTGCAATTTTCATTGAATAAATACCCTTTGATCCTTAATGCCACTCTTCTTCAGAAAGTGGAGGCTATTACTTCAGAGTTGTGATAGCAATTTACTAACCAAATAATCAGTTTTAACACAGTAAACTGAAACACAACACCAGAAATTTCCTTGAACTGTCCGCAGAAACTCTGAAGCTGTGGAACTGCCATTTCAAATGATCGGCCCTTTACTTGGCCAGAGTGATCTGTTGTTTTTACTGTCACTACCACGTAAGGACACCTAAAAGATCTGCAGCTGCCTGACCTCATAGCCATGCCCATGTTCTACTTAAATACTTGAACAAAAATTGATTAATTAAAGACAGAACAATATTTGGTCTTCACTTTCTGGGAAGTGATTAATTGATTAATTAAAGACCAACAATATTTGGTCTTCACCCAGTGAAGGCATCACCTCAAGCAAGAAGGGGAAAAACAGCCAACGGAGGAAGAGGAGCCTGGCTGGGGTAAGGATGCCCAAGGTGAGACTGGCTCTCTCCCCTTGTGCCTTCAGCTGTGGGTGGGAGACTGCCACTCACCTGGCTGGTGACCTCTGATTTAGGATACGGCACCTGCTTCCTGGACAGATACCCAGCCTGTGCTTGCATGTTCTGAATAAAGTTTTCAAAAAGAAAGCATTTATTTGTATTGGGACAGAAAGTAGAGAACGCTTTGAGTTTAGCTACAAGGGTTCACATACTGGGTGGGACTCAGTCTTCAAAAGAATAATATTTAGAGATGGTAGAGCCTTTGAGAGGTTGGTTGTGGAAGTACTTCCCTCAGAAGGGACTAACACACATCTTGAGAGTCAATTGGGTCTCACCAGCATAGGGTGGATTGATAATTAAACAAAGAATGGGCTGTAATAAGGTAAGGTCATCGTATGTGTATTCTCATAGGATTATAAATGGTGCTTAGGAGAAAGAAGGAAGGTAGAGTGTACTGGCTAGTTTCGTGTGTCAACTTGACACAGTCTGGAGTTATCACAGAGAAAGGAGCTTCAGTTGTGGAAGTGCCTCCATGAGATTCAGCTGTAAGGCATTTTCTCAATTAGTGGTCAAGGGGGAAAGGCCCCTTGTGGGTGGGACCGTCTCTGGGCTGGTAGTCTTGGGTTCTATAAGAGAGCAGGCTGAGCAAGCCAGAGGAGGCAAGCCAGTAAAGAACATCCCTCCATGGCCGCTGCATCAGCTCCTGCTCCCTGACCTGCTTGAGTTCCAGTCCTGACTTCCTTTGGTGATGAACAGCAGTGTAGAAGTGTAAGCTGAATAAACCCTTTCCTCTCCAACTTACTTCTTGGTCTTGAAGTTTGTGCAGGAATAGAAACCCTGACCAAGGCATAGAGTTTCTGGTGGTACATGGAAGTAGGGTACCATCAAACGCTTAGCCCAGAAGCTTTTAAAAGACATAGCAGAAATAGAGATGGCTTGGAGGGATGAGCTGTAGTCCAGTTGATCCATCCACCAAGTGTCCAAGTGCCCCTCAATTTGGCCATGTTCATACATATTGTTTCTAGGCAGAGATGTTCATTCAGGTGAAGAGAGAGAACAAGAAACCAGACCTTCCTCCTGGCACAAAATTTTTTCTAAACTCACTTTCGAATTGTTCATGAAATTAATTATTTAAAAATGTGACTCAACGGACACCGAAGCCACTGGCCCGTGATTGTTCTGGTGACGGTTGGTTTGTTTGGGACTCTTAGTTATGCTTTTCTGAGATGAGAAAGCCATCATGGCTCTGAAAGACACCACTCTTCCTGTGTATGCATCATTGCTTTGTGCAGCAGCCTGTGATGTCACCTCCCCCTCCCCCCCATATTCTGATGCCTTCCCTACACACAGGGCCATGAGCTAAGCCTGAGATATTTTGTTAGCAACCTAAAGAGGACTAAGAAAGAGTCCATGCCTAGATGAGAAGTGAAATTATGAGTGAGTCGAAGGAGAAATTTTATCCAACTGTTTCTTTTTTTAAAGATTTATTTATTATTATACATAAGTACACTGTAGCTGTCTTCAGATGCGTCAGAAGAGGGCGTCAGATCTCATTATGGGTGGTTGTGGGCCACCATGTGGTTGCTGGGATTTGAACTCAGGACCTTCGGAAGAGCAGTCAGTGCTCTTACCCGCTGAGCCATCTCACCAGCCCTCAACTGTTTCTAAAGGACTTTGATATGGTACAATGGTTGTGAGATACAATCCATTGGAGATGCAGAAGTCTGTCTTACATTTGGAGATGTGTGTGTGTGTGTGTGTGTGTGTGTGTGTGTGTGTGTGGGTATGTATGTATTACAATGTATGTGTGGAGATCAGGAGATAAATTTCAGGTCTCAATCCTCTTTTTTCCACCATGGGTTCTGGAAACTGACTTTAGATTGTCAGCTTGTCCAGGAAGGCCATCTTACTGGCCATTGTGGGCATTTATTTAAAGTTGTTCTTTCTCCAGATTCACCAACTCAATGTTGATTAGAAAAAGACACTTTCTTTTAGGGCATGTCATGGTCAATTTTCTGTGTCAGTTTGACCAGGATTAAGAATAACCAGGTAGCTGGTAAGAGGTCATTTTTGACCTGCATGTATTTCTGCACCTATACATATGCACACATGCATATGTATCACACATACATTCACCACATAAAAACACATCACATATTCATACACACACATACAATCAGTAAAATATATGCACAGTACTGGTAAAGAAAGTAGATACTAAAGGTTAACATATTCAAAAACTGGGACACAATGATTTTTAAAGAGAATATTGAGGAAGCAATTGTCCCATATCCCACTCCCAACATTTCCCCTCCTGGCAGAATAGTATAGAGAATGAACATAAATCTTAAATCTCTCTCTTGGCTCTTCTGACTTGGAGACAAATAAATTAATTTTTTTATCTTTTTGTTTTGTTTTGTTTTTAGTTTTTCAAGACAGGGTTTCTCTGTGTAGCCCTGGCTGTCCTGGAACTCACTCTGTAGACCAGGCTGGCCTGGAACTCAGAAATCTGCCTGCCTCTGCCTCCCGAGTGCTAGGATTAAAGACATGTGCCATCACGCAAGGCTTAAATTTTTATTATGGTTGTGTGCATGCCGTATCTTATGTGTGGAGAGGTACAAATGACAATGTGTGAAAGTTGGTTCCCTCCTTCCATCATCTGGGTTCTGGGGTCCTCAGACTTGGTGGCAAGTTCCCTTAATTCTGAGTTCAATCATCAGCATAAAACGTTATTTTATGATTTAAAAAGTTCTTCTCTTTTACTCCTTGCTCATGTCTGATTTCCTTGTCTATTCTCTTGGGTAATTAAAATTGTTTTCTTCTCATTGATAAATAAATATTACATTAGGATTTACAAGCATTTTAACAGTTTCAAACATAACACAATCCATGTAAAGGAGACCTTTCTACCTTTGCTACTTACTAACTAGTCTGTATGATTTTAGGAACATGCAGAATAATAAATCATGCCTAAGCAAAAAAAAAAAAAAAAAAAAAAAAGCCGTCTGCACAAAACAATTTTAAAAACAAATTTCAGTAATAAAAGTTAAAAAAAACAGCTGATGAAAACAGATGTATCCTTTGTTTTGTATGAACCTCAAATTTTGTCATATGGCAAAAATGAAGGATAAATTGGACTGAGTTCAACTCTACATTTGGCATAGAATACTAAGCAGAATTCCCCCCCTTGAAGAAAAAGAAAAATCAATGAAGTTTTTCATTTTTAAAGCAAGTATGGCTTAGACATATTTAAGGCCAGGACTTTCTAAGTCTTTCTCCAAAACTTGTTTGAACAAAAACAATTTAGGATTTAAAATACTAACCAGAGATCGAAAGGCAGCTTAACCACCTGTGGGATTTGAAAGAATCGTGTACTTGTGCAAATTAAGTCTTCAGTTTTGATTGATTTTTAAAGGGGAGCAAGACATGGTCTTTCGCCAAATAACCTTTTCCAATTTATAATTATTTTCCCCGAAATAGAACTCAATATGGCCATGTTTCTGTCTCACAACCCCCAACCCCTACTTGTTCAGGGTGGGAGTCTACTCACAGGCAGCTTTTCATTGCTTTGGTCCCTCCAAACGCTTACAGATCCTAAACCTTAGAGAAGGCCATCTAATTTGAGCTTCAAACATAGTGTTCTGATTGATAACAGATTTAAGGGTTCTATAGTTCAGATTTACTCTCTAAAAACTGGGGGCTTGGGAATGTAGCCTCTGAAAGATAGACCTTTTGTGTGGACCCGGAATGTATTCCACAAGGCCAGGGTTTCCTCTCCCACACACAGCTCAGGGTCCCCTCTCATGTAAATGACCTCTCATTGGCTATCCTGAACAATGGGTCCACTATTTCTTTTGCTCTAATTAAACATTTCTTTTGAAAGACCATTGGGGACACAGCACTGAAAAACTTCTGGTAAACTCAAAGCCACACACCATCCTTAATCATACCAGGATTTACTGGGTGAATGAGGGCCAAAACAAGAGTGTGTGTGTGTGGGGGGGGGAAGTGCATAATTAATGTGGACCATTTTGGGGAAAGATGCTGTTGTAGGTCAAAAAAGAAAAAAAAAGAAGAAAGAGAGGAAGGAGGGAAAGAGGGAAAGAGGGAGGGAGGGGACAGAGGTAGGGCAGAGAAAGACAGAGAGACAGAGACAGGAACAGAAAGAGACAGAGGCAGAGACAGCAAGAGGGAGAGAGGCAGAGAGGCAGAGAGGCAGAGAGGTAGAGAGAGACAGACTGAGAGAGAAAGAGAAGGGAGAGAGAGAGAGAGAGAGAGAGAGAGAGAGAGAGAGAGAGATTGTACTTGTTTTTCCTTAGGTCAAAGAAATAGGCAATTTTTTTTGTTCATCAATGAAAGCAACAACATAGCAAACTATATCAGTTACAATGGAACTCGCCACAATTCACTCATCACAGGATGTGTTCTGCTCATTATATAATTAGATATATGATACCCATTTTTCTTTGTACTCATTTCAAAACAAATAGCCAGACTATCTTACCAGTGGAAGTTGGGATATGACTTCCCAAGCACAAGGTAGATTTGGGTGAGTACATTTTACTACTCAGAAGAATGAGGTAAAGAAGCCACATTGTTTTCAGACTTTTACCCTGGAATCTTGCCTATTATCCATGCAGCTTTGTCTGCTGCAGTTTATTAATTTTGTCCCATAGCAACTGTATTTTGACTGTGAGAGGCCTTAACTGAGTTAGCAGGGAATGAAGAAATGGATGGATAGATGAAAGCAAATTGCAGCTAAGAGGATGGAGCTGTGAAGGTAGCTACGATCCCTGGAGAGAAAAACAGTTGAAGAGCTCTTTTCTGAAGCAAATTTCCAAGTGTCTCTTTCCAGATTGCTTTCCATGGATCTAAGTGTTGGCCATTGAGTAAAGCTGTTCAGGAATGGCAAAAGCCTGGAGCCAACATCTAGAATGGATGCAATGTTTGATCTCATTCTTTCTCCAAAGAAGAGCAGAGTCACCTCATGGTACCCAGACTTTCCACTGCACTCACTGTATGGAATACTAAAATCCATGCTTCTCAGCTCTGCTCATTCTCACTTCCTATGACAGAGACAGGTAAACCATTGCCTTCAGGAAACATCTGTATGGTTACTGCTTGCCTCCCTCCCCCTCCACCCCTTCAGATAATCTCTCTTTCTCAATCAGGAAGGAGTTGGTGGCACCTGTGTTCTGAATGTTTATCTCCTAACACCGGGTTGAAATTTAATCGCCACTTTAATGGCTTAATAGTTTTTGAAGTTTGAAGGCATGAGACCTCTAAGATGTGATGAATATGTGAGGTTAGCATCTGCTCTTATCAATGGAACAGTGATGCTCTTATTTGGGAAAGGTTCCTTACAAAAGGACATATTTGACATTCGTTTGTCTTTTTGACCCCATGTTTGGGGTCAAACAAAAAGAATGCCGTAGTAATTACTTGCTAGATACCTCTCTCTTGATCTTGGGCTTCCCAGCTCTTGAACCATGAGTCAAGAGTTTCTCTTAATTATTGATTAACCAGCCTGCGGTATTCTGTTATAGCAGTAAGGAAATTTACAGGAAAAATTAAGCACCACTTAAAGAGGAGCGTATTTGGGCTTACATGCTGGGGGCTATGTTCCCTCACAGCAGGAAAGACATGAAGGCAGGAGCAGGAGGCAGCTGGTCACATGACCATAGTCAGGAAGCAGAGACTGATGACCACTTGTGCTTAGCCTGCTTTCTGTTTTTTATTCAGCCTGGGACCCCAGTCTCTGGAAATATACCCACTTTAGGTCTTTCCTACCTAAACTAATCTAAACTAGACCTCCCAGAAGCACTCAAGCATTTGTTTCCATAGTGATTCTAAACCTTTCAAGTTGATACATTGCAGTGATGTGAGATCGAGAATTACTCCCTTCCCTTGTGTGAATGAACTGTTAGCTATTTAACCTGTGGGATCCATGGAACACTGAAAATGGGAAAATCTCCTCATCCCAGTTCCATCTGTTGATTCACTGTTCTGGGAAATACTGACTTTCCATTCATCTCAGCTTTCTTAAAAGTAACTGTCCCGTCATTTGCCTATTTTTTAACAAAGCAAACCAGTGTGAAGATAGGAGACATTCCCCACCGTGATTGTGATTTCTTATGTGTATGCAATCATGCTGGACCATATAGTGAACTATACAGTATGGAAACATTTCACGTGACAGCTGACTGCTGGGTATGTCTTTCCTTACAGGGCTTTAGTTCAGTCCATGTGAACCAGTACCAATTCTTCAACACACAACAAAATAGAATCATGCTTAAATGTCCTGAAAAACAAGGAAGGATGAAATGTAATGTCAGTTCAAAACTGTATAGCCATAGATTTGCAGCAGAAAGCATCAGTTTCCAGGTGCCCTCATATCTTTTGAGAATACAAATCTAATAATACCCTTCACCTTGCAACACAGGATGTGTGCAAAAGAGTCTTGGAGTTGTGTGAATGCTCCCAGGTTTTGCTTGTGCTGTGATTTACCAGATAATATTTTAAAAATTGAGATTAAAATTCAAGCAGTTGGGATATATTGTTTTATGTTCCCTGAAATGCTTAATTAAGAATGCCATCTTCTATTATATGTGAAGGAAGCGAGACTAAGAAATTCTAAAAATGTTACCCAGGAAGGGTCCACTCATTACGATGTTCGCCATACACGGGATGCATACTTCCTACGTGGACTGAGCAAACCACTCCCTCTCAAATACAGGCTGGAATCTTCTTTAACTTTGTACTGTTCAGTGCTTTGTTCAGAACGGGTGTCTAATAAACGTTCATAAAGTCTTTTGTAAATAATATTTGCTTATTTTTATCCCAGGCTCCTATGTATCTTAATGTTGTCTAAGATGCTAACTTGTTTTTTAAGGGTATTGGTTACTTACTACGAAAAAAGCGGTGTGGCCACACCACTTGAGAAATCATTACTTACTATCCTCATTTGTTAACTATTTGTGGGAACTGTTTGTCCTTTCGGCTACTCTCCAGTTTCTTAGGAGCTGGGATGAATGTAGGAATACTTGTTTATACTGTGGATGGAGACTTTTTTTTAACATACTTTTTAAAAAATCCACCTGGGCAGAGTAGAGGAGAACTCGGGAACAGTCTGCCCATGAAAGAGAGGTTTTCAGAACTGGCTTCCACACTCTTCCCAGATCCATCCATCTCCCTCCTGACCCATTTTATCTCATCCCCCAAGCCAGTGAAACTCTTCAGGGTTCTAGAAGATTCGGGGTTGAAACTCTGAGTAGCAGGTACTATGGTACACCTTGGGTTTCCTGTGGATATTTTCTTCTTCTTCCATAATTTTGTCATCTTACCAGCTAAATTAATAACACTGTCTCAAGCCCCCTATGTAGGCTTACTTCTTTCTTTTCTTGCCTAGTTCAAACTTCATAACAGAAAGTATTCAATTAAATTTCAGATTTCTGTTTATATCTCTCTTGTCCTATTCCCTATGGACTCCCCTAGAGCAGGGGCTACCAGTTTCTTCTTGATTTTTTTTTTTTTTATCACCTATAACAGGACTGGTGCTTACAATCAGGGAGCAAGGAAAATCAGCACCTTTATATGAAGTATAACACTTTGTTGGGAGTTTACTCTTACTATTATTAATAACATGAGTTCTTTTCATAATATAATTATAGTAGATATGCTCAGAGACTGGAGTGTTGTTGACTTTTTACCAATGGTGACCTGTATTCTTGGTTTTCAACTTGTCTGCATCTGGAATTAACTAAAACCCAAGTGGCTGGGCACAACCGTGAGGGATTTTTCTTGATTCATTTATTTGAAGTGGAAATAAACACATTAAATCCAAATCTTTCCAGGTGAAAAGATGCACCTTAAATCTGAGCCATACCTTCTGGTGGGAGCCTATACCAAGGACATGGTAGAAGGAGGTGCTTGCTTCTTTGCCTGCTTGCTCCAATTCTTCCTGGAGGCTTCAGCCCTTCACTAACATTACAGCCTACTTCTTTGGAATTCCAGTTTATACTGAAGAGCAGCTGAGATGCATAGCTTTGTGGGCTGTAAGCCACTCCAATAACTCATATATATATATATATATATATATATATATATATATATATATTTACCTCTAGAGAACCCTGACTTAACACCTAATACACACAGAGTTAGGTCCAATTCCCAGCAAAAATGAAAAGGAAGGAAGAAAAGTTATTTCTGTTTCAGAAAACAGATATCTTCTTCAACTGATGATGGTTTTGTAGAATTAGATCACTGGCAGCTGGCACCAACCAACAATTAACTTCTAAATCAAACAAACCCTACTTCTTCTTAACCAGGTTCACTATCCCTGGGGAAGCTGAGGTTTCTGGTCATAGCAGAAACCATTCCTCTAGTTTGACCATTACAGTCCTCATGCTCTTCAGTCTTGATTTGCATACTGAAGGTGTACACTGACCACCGCCGCCACTCTGCAGGATGTTTTAGACCAGCCAGGAAGAGGACAGTAATCTGGCTTTCGGTTGCCTTTGTCATTCTTTCCCTTTCCCTCCTGAAACTCTTTTGGTAGGGCTCCCGGATGTTACAGAAATGCAACCCGGGCAAAATGTGTGTCATTTCTCTATTTGAAAAGTATCCATGACTCTGAGCCCAGAGAGGATGTAATAAGCATATCCTGGTGCTTGGCCAGGATATTCTAGCCAGTTAGAAAAACAAGACAGAGGGCACAGGGCTTACCTCCCATGATGGCTATGACTGAACTTTGGGGCAGGCCACTTGACCCTTCACAGGTGCAGCCTGGTGGTCGGCAGCTAAGGAAAAAGTGCTTATAGCATCCTTCCTTTAGCTATGAGAACACGCCATCTCTGTTTTTATGCATAGGTCAGCTGCCTTCTAGCTCTGGAATGGACTCAAAATACAGTGGCAGAGCACGTGGCAATGCTGGATCAGCATTCTCAGGCCAGGCTTAATGAGGATGTGCCTGGCAAAGAAAAGCAGCTTTAGTCCATCCACATATGACTAAGCTAAGTGAAAAGAACCCAGATTCTTTTGACCTCAAGATTCAAGTTGGCTTCTCAAGGGAAAAAAAGCAGTTTCTGAAGGAGTCTTTCTCATTTTATTAAGGTTAAGGAGAAGAGATGTGATAACCATGATATCCTTAAAAATGTGCATGGCCAAGGCTTAAGAAATGAGCAAAAACCCCCAAAATGTGGACATTGAAACAACATCCAATTTTTATTCTCCTTGGACAAGACTAGGACCCCACTTTGGATTCAGTTTAACTCCCTTTACATCTTACTGATGAGACTTTAGAGCTAATAATTGCTATGAGTACAGTGAATGGTATTGCTGGTGGGGAGCTGGAACCACCTGCCATTTGTAGAATGCAGTGCATTTCCAGTGTCCCAAGAACTAAAGGTGAAACCCATGAAATATGCCCTTATATTTTTGTTACTCTTATTTTATCCAGGAATAATGTGTAGCATTATAAAGATTAATATACAGCAGACATTGCATAGAGTAGTTGCTTGTTTAAAAAGGGTTGTAATCAGCTTTGCCCTCCATCTCTAATGATGCCTGTTGTTGTTGTGTTTCACTTCTCCCACATATACACATCCATTCAGCCTTATAGCACCTATGACAAACCCAGCCATTTACATGGATGCTTTCAACCCTAATAAAAAAGGATCGGACAACAAGAGGGTCAGGAAGTGCTGTCATCTGTTGGTTGTTTATTATTTTCTAGATACAGATTTGCAGTTTACTTCATTAAACTCTCACAACAAACATATGACCTGACTAAAGTCACCAATTCACAGTTTGAAGATGAGGAAAGGGAGTCAAGAAAAGTGGTACGAACTTAACCAAGGCCAAATAGCCGATAAGTGACTGAGTTAGGATTGAAACTGAGGTTGGAGGGCATCAGATCTCATGATCTGTGCACCTGATGCAGTGCAAATGGCTGCAGAGTATGTATCCAAGTTCATTCGTGAGACATCCTTGCTGGTGACCATCACACTGTCTACAGAGATAAATTGATCCCTTGCAGCTATACTCCTGAGTCTGGGGGCTCTTAGCCACTCATTTCCATGTTCCATTTAGAATTGTCTTTCATGTAGGTTACCAATCAAGGAGGCAGGGTCCTTTGGTATCATAGATGGCCATGTCTTTAACACATGCTTTCTGGATATTGGTCTGTGTCCTCGCTTTGTCACTTTTGTTAGATACCAGGGATAAATTGTATAAGTTCTAAAGTTTTCCATCCTCCATGTTAATATCATATCACCCTCCACTTTTAAATGATTCCTCCATTTATTGAATTACTATAATAATAAAGATTGAACCTAGGACAATGCTATTTACCTGATAGCATTGCACTATTAGCCCCAGACTTGACCTTATTTTTAATTGATCCTCTCTCTCCCTCTCTCTCTCTCTCTCTCTCTCTCTCTCTCTCTCTCTCTCTC
>NC_034593.1:58487617-58488943 GCF_900095145.1 Mus pahari
ACACACACACACACACACACACACATGTACACACACATGTACACACACATGTACACACACATATATGTATATAGTATGTCACATATATACATATATATGTAACAATGTGATTTGATTATTTTCCTCTCTTGTTATAACCATGTCCCATATATGAATTAGAGGATGATGTTTTCAAACAAAAGTTCAAATAAGAATCCAGCATTCAAATCATTAATTAATAGTACTCCTGGGTACTCATTCATTTTTTTGTTCACAAGTGAATTCAGGTGGTGTTCTAATTAGCAGTCACTGTCAAGCCAAGAACTTGACACAGCCAAGAATCTTCTCTAAAAAGTGCCCTGATGAACTGTCTTTGTCAGGTTAGAGTTGTCTTGATTATTAATTGATGCAGGAGGGCCTAGTCCACTGTGGTCTCTCCTTAGAGAGCTGGGCTTGATTGCATAAGAAACTAGCTAAGCATGAGCCCATAAACCAGAAAGCCATCCAGAAAGTGAGTTAGCAAACAGTACTGTTGTTTGATTCTTGTCTATAAGTGTCTGTCTGGGACCCCTGCCCTGACTTCCCTTAATGATGAATTGTGACCTGGGAGAGTAAGACTTACAGAAGAAACTACAACAGGTGGATACGAGATGACTCATGTTCTCTGGACTCTCAGACCCTGGAGGAGAAACAGACCTGGCTCAGCAAGTATATATAAAGTGTATCCCTAGTGTTGTGGGAGTACAAACTATGGTGACTCACTTTCCTAAGGAAGCTTTCAAGAATTCACATAAGGAACAACATTTGATCTAGGGTAGGAAAGTTAAGTAGGAGAGGCACGTAACACTATCCAGTCATAACAGACTGTGAAGACCATGATGTATGCTGGAACGAAGTGTATTGAGGGAAGTATTAAAATTTCAAATAGACAGCGTGAGTCAAGAGACAAGAGAAAGTTAGGAGCAGAGGCTGGGGTGCGTTGAACCAAGACAGATATTTTGGTAGTTTCCTATAATAGTGGATGGGTCTAGAGAAGAGAAGTGGGGCCATGATATCTTTGGGAATAGAAGAGGTAGCTCCAGGAGAGATGCAGTGGAGCTGGAAGAAGCCCCCCTCACTGGCCTTCTCCACCATAGGCAGGGTTATTATTTTGCAGATGCTGCTGCTTTGTTGTCTGTTGAAACTCAACAAGCACTTGCTACAGGCCAGGTACTTATACAGACTGCCCCATTGTATGCTTAGGGGTGGGTCCAGAGGAGCCATTAAGAAGTTATTTCTGCTGTTATGGGGTCCTCCACCTCAATCTTCTTCTTCCTCCTCCTCCTCCTCCTCCTCCTCCTCCTCCTC
>NC_034593.1:58489712-58492841 GCF_900095145.1 Mus pahari
AGACCAGGCTGGCCTCGAACTCAGAAATCCACCTGCCTCTGCCTCCCGAGTGCTGGGATTAAAGGCCTGCGCCACCAGGCCCGGCTCAATTTTCTTAAGGAAGGGGAAAAAGGACCCTTATAATTCTTGCTATGGTTAGGATGAGTTTATTAAATTACTATTTTTATGTGCTTATTTACTTCAACTGAATATCCCAAAGGAGGAGAGTAAATCCCCAAATGATGGAAAACTGATAGAACCTTTACTGGGTGGAGCAGGGCTGCCCAAGGAGCATGTTTCTCTGCCCTGGTGCCTTCCACGTGAACTTTCCATGCAATAAGTACGATTCAGATTCAAGCCCAAGCTTGGAGATGGTCTCCCACAATGACCCAAACATAACACAGCAATTTAGCATGATCCACTTTAATTTGGACAAAAAAGATTTCCAAGTTAAATTTTCGAGATCGAGGAAACAGGGTTTATAGGATTTTTGTGTTTGGTTGTATGCACACAACTTTCCTCTGCTGGTCAATACAGATAGAAACATTGTGGTGCTGCTGTCAAGCTGTTGAAACAGCTTGCCCAACCAGATGGACCCTGATTTAACAGACAATCACATCCAGTCTGGTTCTCAGCAGCCATGTACCAATCTTATGCCTGGCTTCGCACAGACACAGAAGGTTAGACATGAGCCAATTAATAACTTTTGACTCTACCCAATGACCATCTCAGGTGATGACTACATCCTTTCTGGAGGCTACTGCTGGAATTTAGACAGTAAACAGGGAATTTGTTAAAATTTCAACTTTAAAGCTAATCAAGGACTTTGGAATGGCATTATTTTCAATAATAGGAATATGTAGGAAGGAACATTATTTCTGAGGAGAAGCTGCTTGGCATTTGTAGAAAACCCTGTTAGGCTGGTCCTAAATGAAATGCAGCAATGAAATAAAAGAAATCAGAGCCAGAAAAGAGGTGACCCTAAGTAAAGCTATTCCTTTTAGGGGAAAAAGAAAACAGATTCAGAGAAACAAAACAACCTGACCAGCTACACAGAGCCTATGGTTGGTCTTTCATGACTCCTGTTTATCTTGATTATCTGGGGTTGCCATTGGGATCAGGACACAGATAACAGCCTCTTTGGTGTGTAGGCACTGCCTTCCATGTTCAGATTTTTTCTATTTAGTTAATGATATGTTAATAACAAAAACAAGATGACGTTGGATTGTCTGGAAGAGACCTTCTACTCTCCTTCCCCTTCATGTTGGCTGAGATTCTGGCCTGATGCGTGGAGATGGTATCTTATTCCATGAGATGAAAACCCATATGCTGACTGTGCTCATGGATCGCAGAGGACACAAATGAATGAGAAATGATGATCTTTCGGCCCTCTGTACTAGTGGGTTTGCTATCCATGTGTTCAACCAACTGTGAGTCAATATTTGAGAAAAAAAATTCATCTTCCCTGAACACATACAAATGTGTTTTTGTCAGTTTTCTAAACAATATAGTATACCATTACACAGAGAGCATGTTCAGTGTGATAGGTATTTGTATATTGTCTAGAGGTGGTTTAAACTATATGGAAAGGTGTGATGGTTTTATGGCAACATTTGGCCACTTGACATAGGAACTAAGAATATCTATTGATTTTGTATCCTTCGGATCTTGGACCTGAACCTTTGAGGATTCAGAGGGAAAAGCATACACCTTGGGTTTTCCATAGCCACCTCTTTCTTCCTTTGCATACTCAGAATCACACCAATGTCACACCCATTCTTTCTTAACTTTTGTGTTAGATCAGGCAGTGATGTGGATAGCATTTTTTTGTTTGTTTTGTTTTTCACTGAATACGTTTTAAAGAGAAACTTAGCCACCTCCTGCATGTATTATTGCATATATTTATGATAAAATAATTACTACTTTGTAGAAAAGGGTACAATTTAAAAATATTTCTCACACATGTAAGGCCTATGTATGTATGTATGTATGTATGTATCTATCTATCTATCTATCATCTATCTATTATCTATCTATCTATCTATCTATCTATCTATCTATCTATCTATCTATCTATTTTCTGGTCCTTTCAGTGATGTACAAGGTCAGCAGATTCTGTCAGAAGGATTCAGAACCTGTGGACCCAGAGTTATGGATGGTTTGTTAGTTATCATATGGGTTTGTGGAATCTAACCTGGGTCTTCAAAAGCAGCCAGTGTTCTTAGTAACCATGCCATCTCTTCAGGCCCTCTCTGAGTTTTTTTTAAAAAAACTTTATCTTATACAGAATCAAGGTACTAAATTAGATGAACTATGGGATTCATTAAAATATTGGGCAATTTAATATTTATTTAATTGATAGTTGTATGTAGGTCAGCTAATTAAAAACTTGCATTTTGTATTTACTTTTATTTTTAATAGGTAAATTAAAATTCTGAATCCCCATGTCAAGTCCGCAGAGATACACAATTCCTTTGTACTTTCATGTGCCCAACCATTAGAATCTGGTCTCCTAGATACACTCTTCATTGTTTAATACCTACAAAGTCTGATGGAATCCTACTGCTCTTGTAAGACTCCCTTATGCAAATATTTACACTAGAACTTTTAAACATCCACAAACATGCATTTCCCTCTCCCAAATAACATCACCCAGAGTGCTTGGAGCACTTTATGACATGGTGTATCTGTGCTCTCAGGATGGGTATCTCTGAGACCTACCTGCTCAGTCTCCTGGGCTAACCACAACTACAGCAGGGAATGTGATGAGCCCCTGCTAAGAGCTGTTGGTATTACAAAGTGGTCTTGAGTATGTCAAAATGTTTTCTTCTATTTTAATCCTGTTTCTACATCAAGGGACACACTAGCAATAGAATTCTTAATTCTGGAACCTTCCACAGACCCTTGTTACAGTGATCCAGAGGGTCATGGTGACACAAGAGTTTCAAAAGAAAAATGGAAACTCTCAGAAGTGTCTGGACAACTTTGGAGGTTAGAGAAGTTTCTAAATGATTCAAGGAGACAGAAAGCAAAGAAAGATACAAGGAAGGAAGGGAAGTAGGAAGGAAGCAAAAAAGGAAAAGAGGAAGGAAGGAAGGAAGGAAGGAAGGAAGGAAGGAAGGAAGGAAGGGAAGGGAAGGGAAGGGAAGG
>NC_034593.1:58493041-58498587 GCF_900095145.1 Mus pahari
AGGGAAGGGGAGGGAAGGGAAGGGAGGAGAGTTGCCAAACTTACTTCATCCACATGACCAACAGCACCAAAGATCCTTGCCATCTGTCCAGTGAGGTAGGGGAATTGCTCTGCAATCTCTTTCAGCATCGGGAGGAAACTGTTCAAGGCCAGTGGCTCATGGCCCGCTATTTCTATGAGAATGTTTAGGATGATGTCATTATAGGTTGAATCCTTCAAATTTCTGATCAGGAAAGGAACACATTTCTGAGCTACCTACACAGAGAGAGCAGAGGAGGGAGGGAGAAAGAAATGATGAAGAGAAATGTTAGTCAAATCAGAATCACTTTCCAGAGAAACCTTGTTGAGATAGTCTCCTACTGTAGCCTAACTAGACTCAATTTAAAACAATTTTCTCGGCCTTCTGAGTGCTAAGATTACAGGGACATGGACAACAACATATTAAATACTAAATCAGGAGGCAAAAGTCCCCGGGTCATTAAACTCATGGTAAATCTCCTGACTTTGGAATCTAAACTTTACAATAAAACCATCTACACCGAGTCTGCTTTCTTTATAAGGCACAATCTACTATTGAAATGTGAAGTCCACAAAGTTCCCATGTCACTGATGCCCAAACCAAGCTTTGATGAGCTACACAAATCCTTCATTCTTCCAGCAACTACCAGAGATGCGGTCGAAGGACAGCCAGTGAGTAAGAGGCCCGTGTTGATTTTACTAAAGCCTCCAGTTTGGGGAAATTCTGTTCAGAGATGCTTCAGGGTAAGCTGGAAGGGTTTCTCAGTTGTTCTCAGTCTCCAGTTTTACCAGAGAATGTCAAGGTAAGATATAATTATTAAAGCAAAATGATTTCCACCAAAATCCCAGTGCTTAGTAATACCTTTATGAATATAAGAATTAAATAATTCCTACTAGAAATATGACATTCTGTGGAATGAAGGGACTAATACACACATATGGAAAGGGAGCCATGGATAGAATTACTAACAGGGATAAACCAAATAGTTTTGAGATAACTAAAATCATCCTGTGTATAGGTTTAAACTTCATTCATTCATTCACTCATTCAAGTCCTTTGGGAGAGAAGAACATGGCTAGTTCCTGGGAAGTAATACATCCGCATTTCTATAAATGCTGCCTGTGTGTTTGGGAGGGATTGCATATCCTTCAGGAGACACCATGAGAGGTCTCTGGCTCATACAGCAAAAGTGTCAGCCAACCTCTCAGGGCCAGGGCAACATACCTGACCTGAGGCATTGGGAAATGGAAAATGCTCACACATTTCCTGCTCATTCTAGAAAACTCTATTTCCTAGCCCTTGCCCTTTAGGTCCTGTTTCTGGAACAACAAGGAGTGTGACACCTGTTGTTTCTAAACATGCCGATTTTGGGTTTTAACTCCCAGTTGCGTAGCCCAAGCCCACAAGACTGTATGTCATCTGCCTGTCCCTTCATATAGAGAAGGAAAACAGAAAGGGAAGGGGAGGATAGAAGGAGAGGAAAAGAAATGGGGAGAAAAAGAGTAAAAGAAAAAAGATTTTTAAAAGCAGGCAAGCAGGCACCATGAAAATAAATTCCCCCAACTCCCTGAGGGGGGTGGATGACGCCATAGAAGGCCCAGAAAGCAGAACCATCTTGAATACTGTCAACAGCAATCATGACTTTATACATGGAACAAGAGCTGAGCATTTCTCTGCAAATCCTAATAAAGCTAAGTTTATTATGATGATGATAGAAAAGCAAGATATCTCAAAGTTTGTCCAATACATGAAAGCAAAGTGGTACCCTGGCAGGAGAATTTTAATTTCCATATACAGGGTCCCGTCTCCAGGGCTACCTCATTGGGTTGACTTCATGTCTGGCAGAGAGTCCCATGTCTGCTGTGAGCAGAGCAGTCACAGAGACAATGCAGATGGCAGGCACAGAGGAAGCAGACATGGCTCTCTTCCCTTTGTACCATGCCTCTGGAAGAATTTTCAATGACCTCCTTGCCTGGCTTGTCTTCCTGTCCCTCATGAGCTAACCTCAGATTTCGGTTTGATGCTAACAAGATTCCCCCATGATCCAGAGCCAGAAGCCCAATGCCAGGACCTTGAGCATCTTCACTTAGGGTTTTTCTGCTTCCTCTCCCCCATGGCCCATCTTCCTGGTACCCACTGCTTTGGTGAAAGCAGAAGGAAATACCTGCTTCCTCATTTGACTTTCTGCCCACCCTATAGACAGAGGGCCTGGGCTAGCATCCTGCAACCACATACCCAAATATTCAGCAGCCCTCTAAGATATAATCCTCCTGTCTGGTAAATGAGCCTTGCAACAATCTGAGATGCTTAATTTTGATTTAGAATCTCTGGCCTGCTTATGTGAAGTAGGAGAGACTCAACCCCCCCCCTTTCTTTCTGCCCTCACCTTCTTCCACCTGGCTATCCCAGGCTAATTTAAGCAACCTTCCAGGAAGATGAGGTCACTTAACAGTGTAATGTAGATCCTAAAAAAAAAAATTCTCCATAATATATGTTAAAAATGAGAATAGCTTGAAGCCCTGTTTCCAGGAGGGAATCCCCTCAGGGAAATTTCTCGCAGTTCTGACAGCTCATCTCACAGCTAAATCTACTTACAAGCACTTTCTGGCCTTTGTTCCACATTTCCTACAATAAATTGTACAATTGCAATAGGAAAGGTAGAGAAAACTAAGAACTTTTGCGCTTCAGTTCTGACCTAAACTGCAAATAAACCCATTCCTTTTCATCAATTCCTGAATCCCGATTTTTTCCTTTCTTTCTTTTTTTTTTTTTTACATAAAACAAGCAAGCAAACGACTCAGAAGGGCTCTAGTCAGTCATACTCTTAGAGTGGCTCGTGCTGGCATGAATGGACTCGGTCGTGCAGAAGCATCAGGGGCAGGCTTACGGTGTCTAGGAAAATTCCTAGGCTGTAGTGCCCTGGGCTGTATTTAGTGAGGAGTGGGTTTAAGGTGGGGCACAAGAAGAGGAAGCCCAAACAGAACTGTCCCAAGGAAGCAGCCGGAGTGAACCCCAGCCTTGAGCCCTCTGGTTCTTCCTGGACACTACTCTTTTCTTTTCACTTCCTCCTAGCAGTTCACAATGTGGCCTCATCACAGAATTGAACGTTTGTGGATACCTCTCTGAAAAGCCAAGGGTACCTTAAGAACAGGGTCATCTGACAATTATTGACATTTCAAGACCTGTATATAAGGCAAAGTGTGTGTGTGTGTGTGTGTGTGTGGTGTACTGCCACTTAAATTAGTCCTCTGGCAAATTTTTCTAGTTAATCCAGACTTCACTAATTTCTAGAAGTCTATGAAAATGGCTGCCACTCCTTTTGTTCATGGCTTATTTCCTCCACACTGATGTTCTGGTAGAGGTTCTGCTGTGCAGACTGCCTCTGAAGCGTCCCTCTATTCCTTGGCTCAGTCTTCTTCATGTTTTGTAAATGACTTCAAGTAATTATGCCAAATGACCCCTGGGCATTGTGGGCATGGCGACTGGCCTGGTGGATGATGTGTGAGGTGTTGTAAGATTTGGCATGAGAACAGGAATGCTCGACTCCGTTGTGTGAAACCCAGGAAATGACCAGTTCCTCTGGGTCTGAATACTGAGGAGGGAGAGTTTCACTTGCCTCTCTCTGTCACTCATCTTTGCATGCCTGGGGCCAGAAGCCCATGCCTGGGGCTAGTAACATGTATGCACACACATTAATAAATTCTGTTCTATTTGCCAGCTAGACCCAGGATGATCCATGGCAGCCAAGAAAACACTGACTTTATTCTTATAAAGGCAACTTGGAAAACTGACCACACAGACTTTTCCTGTAAATGGATCCCGAGGTTCCCCTGGGGATGCTGACCATGAGTCACTAGTCAGGAACGGCCTCTCTATCTGAGAACAATAGTGTCCTATAAAGAATCATACCCAGTATTATTGATGAAGGTTAAGGACTTGCCTGACCACCTATGTACATCTTTGAGCTTGCAGGTGTGTGGATGCTAAGATTCGTGAACCATAAGCTTTGTGTAGAGAAACTTTCTCTACAGGGCCTTGAATGAGGCCTACTTTTATGGAAAAGGAAGGGTTAACAAGAGACACACTTTATCCCTGAACTATTATACCATGTTCCAAGGAAGAGGTGTTTTTTGTTGTTGTTGTTGTTTTTTAAATATTTATTTTCTTATTTTATTTATGTGAGCACATTGAAGCTACCTTCAGACACATCAGAAGAGGGCAGCAGATCTTATTCCAGATGGCTATGAGCCACCATGTGGTTGCCGGGAATTGAACTCAGGACCTTTGGAAGAGCAGTCAGTGATCTTAACCACTGAGCCATCTCTCCAGTCCAGGATAAGGTGTTTTTGTTGTTGTTGTTTGTTTTGTTTTTTTTTAAGGTGCACTACTGACCAGTCCTGAGAGTAATGTTCTCTCACTGGTCTCAGAGGGTAGGTGGTGAGAACTGCATTCAACAAACAAAACAAACCCAACCAACCAACCAACCAACCAACCAACCAACCAACCAACCAACCAACTCAGGCTAATACACTCGTTAGAGATATCGCTAATGACTTCTGTTTTAGTTGCTATTTCAACAAGAAAACCAGCAGAAGCAACTTGAGGGAGGGTTTGCTTTAACTTCTGTTTTCAAGGATTTCAGACCATCATGGTGTGAAAAGTGTGGTTTGGGAGGCTCAGTCCCTATGGGGTTTCTCACATCATGGAAGACCACAAAGCAGATGTAACCCCTGAAGGACTGTCCTTAGTGGTCTATATCTGCAACATTCTGAAGCAGCACCGCCAGCTAGGATCAAGTGTTCCAATACTTGAGCATGTGGAGACCCAAACCGTCACATCCTCCAGGTGACATATGGCAAGCCTTTATCCTGACATGCAGAATCACACCCCTCCATGTTCACCTGCTCATTTCATCTGGAAGGGAATGGATCAGAATTAAGTTAAAATGCAGTCTGCATTTCTGGTTGCTGGTTTCTAGAAAGCTCTAGGCCCCTCTGTAAACTCTCTCTCTGTGATCATGCCCCTCACCACTGGGAAAGGAGGTATTTTGTATGTCACTGCAGATGGCAGGGTAGGTTCTAAGGGAACCATAGAAGGGAGAGGCAAGTGGAAGGCCCACTTTTGTACAAAGCGAAGGGATGGGAGCAGCTGACTGGGCAAAGCCCTCTCATGACCTCTTTTAGTGGTTAAAATCTGGGTCAGTGAAGTCCATTCGGTCATTCTAAGTGCCTCGTAGATCCGGTCTCTTCATTTTTGGGGTCCACCCTCAGAACACACTACCTCATCCAGAGCCTGTTCCTTATTCAGCCCACTTCTGTCTTTTGTCATCATCTATGTCACACATTCCTCTGCATCCTCTGGAAAGCCATCTGCTTTAGAAGGCACAGTCATGTTCTCTGTGTCTCTTTCTGTCTCTGTCTCTCTGTTTCTATCTCTGTCTCTGTCTCTCTGTCTCTGTCTCTCTCTGTCTCTCTGTCTCTCTGTCTCTGTCTCTCTCTGTCTCTGTCTCTGTCTCTGTCTCTGTCTCT
>NC_034593.1:58498622-58505964 GCF_900095145.1 Mus pahari
TGTGTGTGTGTGTGTGTGTGTGTGTATGAAAAGATTCCTTGGATATAATCACATCAGATTTTAGTTACCGCATGGCCTTATCTATGAAGATTTGGAACCATGACAAGTGTCCATTCAGATTACCTGTATGTGAAAACTTTAGGGAGGGCAGTTTGACTGTGATTCAGAGAGGGAGACAGGACCTTCAGCAGATGAAGGCCTGGGGGCTGATCAGCATGAGGCCAGTGTGAAAAGTCATCTCACCATGTCATTCCCCATCACTGTGAGTGATCCAAACTTTGGGTTTTCTTCCTACAAACTATAAAAAGCTCACTGTGTGGGATAGAATGATGGAGTGACTGCAAACCACCCACCCAGTGGCTGTTACCTGTGGAAATGAGCTCAACTGCTCTCAGTTTCCTTTGTCCACTGTGACCAGGGTTGAGAAAACCAGCCCCCTCTTATAAATTTCTCTAGGGGAAGCTACTTGGGCCTAGAGAGGAAAAAATGTATATGTCAGACAGCCTGGCTTCAAAATCTTTCTTATTCCTCACCGGGTATGTGAAATTAAGCCCGTAACTCCTTGGAGCATCTGTTTTGATCAAAGTAAAATGGAGGAAAACTAACATATATTGTAGAATAATTTATAGGATTAAGTCAGCTACACTATGTTGAAGAGTCCATTGTAAATAGTCAAGCTGTCTGCAAACTTAGGCATGAATTCTAATTTCTTCCTGTGAGAAATATCCACAAAAAGGAACATGGTATACTAGGTGCTAAGCCAGCATCCTTTGGTGGCTGTGACTAGAATTGAGCAAGGTGCTACCAGAGCATACTGGCTTTCAAATCTCAGGGTGCTTCCGAAGAGAGAGGGGCCAAGAACTGGAGGAAAGAGATCCTGGGGGACCTTTTGGAATTTTTAGCTACTTTCTGAAGGACAGGGATAGTTAGCCAAGAAGAGTAAGAATCACGAGGTAAGAGCCTTCCAGAAGGAAAGCAGCACGTGTATGAATGTCCACTGCCCATGAGATAATACTCACCAGCAGGCCCCATGGACTAGTTCTTTGAAGGTTTGAGACCAAGAAGTGATGATGAGTAACTGCACTCATTGCCCTTCCCTGAGCCTCTCAGCAGCTGTGACATTCTCACGGAACCTCTGTGACTTCACATGTGGAATCACCCACTCTTGGACCTCCTTGCATTGGGTAGGTGACTTCAGGGCATTTTCTCCTCCCCCATGCGATATCAGCCTGCACTGGCTCTATTCTTCTCCATCCTCAGTCCTTACTGCATCAGAGATGAGCTAACACAGATCACATTAGTCTAGATAGAACCACTTTCTAAAAATCACATTTGTTTTGCTTTAGTTCCCTATCTTCTCAGTCATACCTTTCCAGCTCCATCTGTGGTAGTCCTAACAATGGTTTCTGTAGAGAAATGATGATTCCTTTCTTCTATGAGCCTGTGAGAATGCTACCTTATGTGGCACAAAACACAACAAACAAATAAACAACAACACAACCCCAAAGCTGGTTGTGATCACCTGTGCAGATGTGATCTTGAGATGAAGATATTCCCTTGGAGTATATGGGTAGTCTCAATGAATTATAAGGGTCTGGAGGAGACAGGCGGTAGACCAGAGTTAGAGAAGATATGGAAACAAAAGTAGAAGCAAAAGTGATGTTGGTCACGAGCCTGCAAGGCTGCTAGCCTCTGGAAGTCAGAAAAGGCAAGAGAGCTGACTCATCTCGGAGCCTACAGAGAGACTCAGTCCTGTTGACCCGTTCTGGATTTTGGCTTGAGAAACCCCAAGCTTGTCTGTGTGATTTCTAATTGCTGAATTTGTGCTATTTTTCTGAAGTGGTAGCAATAATGAATAAACCACAGTATTGTGCCCATTCAGTGGGCCTGCTATTAAGTGGCTCAAAGATCCAGCAGCTGTGTTCCTTAACCCAGCTATACCAGATGTTCCCCGGCCTTTCCATCCTTCAGCCTTTCTGGAATTGATTCCTGCATTTGTGATCTGGACTACATTCCCTAAGGTCCTCCAGCATCTTGTTTTATATTGTATTTTCCTCTCATATCTTCCACTTCTAAATATTTATTCTGTTATTCATTTTTCCTGTCTTCTTGGGGTTTTCTGATTGGCAGCTCACACTTACATGGTCACTTCCTAACCCTTCCTTCTATGTGCAACCCACAATAAGTGGCTGCCTCTCCTCACTGCAGCTCCACACATTGGTCCTTTGGGGTCGGTGGCGATTCCAGATTGCCAAATCCAGGGTCATTTCCCATCTCAAGTCTCTTTCACCTCTCTAGATCATAATTCTCTTGAGTTGTGTTTCCCCTTTAGAGATCATACCACAACTCCTCCTGGCTCACTAAAGCTTCTACTGCCTTTGGTTTCTCTCTCACTCACTCACTCACTCACTCACTCACTCACTCACTCACTCACTCACTCACCCACCCACTCACTCACTCATTTAACAATCTCTTAATCCAACCACTTTGGTGTGTTTATATCTGCATGTGTATGTGTTCATGTATGTGAACATGCATGTGTGTGATTGTGTGGAGACCAGAGGTCTCCTTCAGGTGTTATAATTCAAGGGTTGTTCATCCTCTTTGTTGAGACAGGATCTCCTGCAGGGATCTGGGACTTGGCAATTGAGTTAAGCCAACTGACCTGTGAGATCCAGGGCTATTTGGTCTTTGCCTCCTTAGTGTTGAAGTATTGAAAGCATATGCTACCATACTTGGGTTTTTATGTGGGTGCTGGGAACTCAGATCCTTATGCTTATTCAATTGGTACTTTATCTAGTGAGCTATTGAAGTTTTACTATCAGTCCAGTTATAAAGTTAGGGACTAGTTGTGAATATGTAGACATAAGTCCTATGAGGCTTAAGGAGTTTATAGTAAACTAGAAGAGGCACATTGTAACAATGATAATAATAGTTATCATAATAGTTATTGAAAATAATATTGTTATCATTATTATCCTGAGGACAAAAGTGAAGATGCACACAGGCAGCAAAGACCACCCAGTCCTCTGACCTTGTTCTTTAATTTATGATCCCCGAGGAAGTAACAGCCTATGGCCTGAACAAGGATCTCTGGGGGTGCAGCTGATGTATGGGTCCACCTCCTGGTTTTCTATCCTGGGGAGTCAGGCCTTACTTAGTGTCCAGGACTCCTAACCCTGCTCCACTTCCTGGAGGTCCTTTGTCCCTCTGCTCTCCCAGCACAGACTGTGCATTTTTAAGGCTCTAGCCTGGGTACTACTCCCTTTAGAGGACCTCACTGTACCATCTCCCCCTAAGGCAGAGTCTGTAACCCTGAGAAATCACCTACGTCTACCTCCTCCTCACACAGCATGCAGTTTCTGTCTGAGAGATTAAAAGGGAGATATTTTATTTGCATTATTTGATCCCTTGGACCAAGTATAAAGTTTGATTGTTTATTTACATCACACCCTCATGTACACACACACATACACACACACACACACACACACACACACCCTCATGTACATACACACACATACTCATGTATACATACATACCCTTCATATACATACATACTCCCTTATGCACGCGCACATACACACACACACACACACACACACACACACACACACTTCATACAAATATATTGTAAATAGAGCTTCTGCTTTCAAGGAAACCCTAAGCACATATAATCTTGCTGAAATTATCCAGAAGCCTGTCTGCTGTGTGGGCCATCACAGTGAGTGCGTTTGGTAAACAGTGCACTTTTTACCTCCACATCTTTTCTCTTTGCGGCTACGTGCAGAAGTCGTAGTAGATGGTACTGTTCTGTCTGCTCCAATTGAGACATCAAGGCCAGGAGTTCTGCCAGGTGTCTGTTGATTGGTTGGGGCTGCTTTTCATACACAGCAGGTAACACTCTTAACAGCATGGCGTTGCCTATTGCGGGGTTGGGGGGGGGACAAAATAAAGGCAACAGCAGTGACTTTATCAAACTCCGAAGCAATGGAAATAACATTATTGTCAATATAATCATCTTTGCACTTAAGCAGCACAGCCAATAGCCAAAAGTTCCGTTACAAATAACAGAGTATCTCATTCTGAAAAAGTTAGTCACTAGAGCGTCATTCCAACTGATTTGAAAGGGGCGGATATTTAATGATATGATCAGTATTATTCTTCAGTGAATTTTTCTTCCTGAGTAATGCTCCTCAGGGGATACAGGCGTGCATGACAGTAACCAGACCACACCCCCGACGAGACAGTTCCCAGAAAGAACTCCTGGTAAGAAGCAACATTTGGTTGATATTGAAATGAAAAGCGAGCAGTGTTAGAAGCATAAACCTAAATGAAACTGAACCAAAAAAAAAAAAAAAAAAATTGTTCTGAGGAATGCGCTCACATTCCTGAGGGGTGGGAGGCTTGGTTAGACAAGAGACACATGGAGATGGTGCCTTATTCTTAGGGATAGTTTAAAAGGTAGCACCACAAATTTAAATCCTCAGTTTCTACACCGTTTCAACGGAGGAAAGTTGCACTTAGCTTGTTTGTCACATGTGATTTGCTCAAAGACATGTGTGATGCCTGGATTTAAATGGCAAAACCTGAAGGAAAAAAAATTCTATATGCTACAGGGATGGACGTATCTGCAGCACGTGGGAAACAGACGCTTGTGGTTTTCTGTACGGATGCTTCGCCTCAGAGTCCAGTCAGGCACTTACTTAAGTGTCCCAGGGAATGTGGGTTCTAGAGGTTTCTCAAAGAAAACTGTCTTGATTCTATTTACAGGTTTTGATGCGGTAGTGGTGCTGGGATTGAACCAAGGGCCCCACACATGCCAGGCAAGCACTCCTCAAATGGCCAGATTTACCCCAACACAGTTTGTGGTTTAGTTTTTCTTGAAAGTCGGCTTTATTATGGAAAGTATACACAGGAAGAATCAAACAGGCAGAAAGTATACATATGTAAACCTTCATTAAGTGGAGAGGATGCGTGAATTCACAAAAGACATTTAATTATGAACATCAAGGAGAGAAAGCTTGAGTTTCTAGAATACGAGTATTAACATTCAGTGAAAGCAGACAAATTTAATATTATTTGTGTAAAGAATGTTGAGACTTCCTTTTCATAGAGTAGTTTCAAACATGTCTTAGCAAGATATCCATAGAATGAAAAAATTTGGAAATAAATTAAAAAAAAAAAGTTTGTAAGAGCCAGGTGTGTTGTGGTACACGTCTCCCACCTCAGTACTTAGGAGACTGAGATAGGAGGATGACCACAAGTTCACTGGACTGTGTACTGAATTCAAGACAAGCTTAGGTCACATAGCAGGACCTTGTCTCAAAGTGAAGCTAACAACTAAACATAAAGTAGTTTGCCCTGATGGCCTAGTTCGTTGGTCATCAATGGGAGGAGAAGCCCTTGGTCCTGTGAAGGTTCTATGTCCCAGTATAGGGGAATGCCAGGGCCAGGAAGCAGGAGTGGGTGGGTTGGGGAGCAGGGGTATGGGGATGGGATAGGAGTTTTCAGAGGGGAACCCAGGAAAGGGGATAACATTTGAAACGTAAATAAAGAAAATATCTAATAAAAAAAAAGTTTTCTTCAAAAAAGAAGATGAAGGAGGAGGAGGAGGAGGAGGAGAAGTTTGCCCTGGGATAAGAAGCAGCACAGCATTTAAGAGCACTGGCTGCTCTTCCAAGGACTAGAGATAGAATCCCAGCACCCACTTTGTGGCTCGAAACCACACAGTTACAGAGGATCCAACACCCTCTTTTGGCCTCCACAAGCACCAGGCATGCACTTGCACACAAAATACCTGCATGTATAAAATAATAATAAAGTAAATTTTAAAAATGATGCTGTTCTCATCACTATTTTATAACAATTTAATACCAAACCATTTATTTTGTTAGGTTTCTGCTTGTTTTTGTTTAGCGTTTCTCCTTAAATCTGGGGAAGTTTGTTTCAGTACATAATTGATGTAGAACACATTAGGTCATGGAACTCAACTGTGTGTGTCCACTGGTCAGCTGATGGGAAGGGTCACACTGAATGGGACTGTAGCTAGAATCTGGAACAGGAATCTGCTGCATGACTTTTTACTACTATCTCCAACCAAGGTCCGCATGGTGCGTTTTGAAGGGGAAATCCCTAGATTAGTCATTTTCGACTGACTTCAATTTCAACGAAATAAACCCAAAAATAGGTGCCAAAGAACTTACTTTATTTTTCAGTTCGAAACTGATGAAGAAATCTGAGTGTAGAAATTCTGTAAAAATATTCCACATTTTGTTTTAGATACCAAATGTCTCCAGCCCACATACAAGCATAAGAAATGATAAAAGCGACAAGGATGTGCCTGCCATTCAGCTTCACCAAGACTTTGCCTCATACCATAAATATTCCTGACCAATGTTTTTTTTTTTTTTTTCTCCTCAGAGGCAGTCATCCCTGTGAAGTTAGTATTTCTCCTTGTTGTGAATGGTTTTATACCTTAATTACATGTGCGCATCCATTATCATCTTAGAGTCGTTTTCCTGCTTTATAATTTTACATGAATGAATTCATTACATGCAGAACTCTTTGCATGTTATTCCATTCGCTATTATGCTGGTTTTCATTCAAAGTGGTCTCTTATCTTTATTGTTCCTGTTTGTCCCCTACCTTGGGGCACCATTTTGTTAATGTACTCTTGGCCGAAAGACATCATTTTCTACAGAAGAAACCATCAGAAAAAGGCCTGAAATCACTCAGACTTGTTACTTTCTGTCTTCTTAAGCCCAGATCCAGCCATACTACTCTTGGGCATATACTCAAAAGATGCTCCACCAAACTACAGAAACACCTGCTCCACTATGTTCACAGCAGCCTTACTTGTAATAGCCAGAAACTAGAAACAACTCAGATGTCCATCAACTGAAGAATGGATCAAGTGTGGTACATTTACACAATGGAATATTACTCAGCTATTAAAAACAAAGACATCATGAAATTTGCAGGCAAATGGATGGAGCTAGAAAAGATCATCCTGAGTGAGGTAACCCAAGCCCAGAAAGACACACATGGTATGTGCTCATTTGTCATTGGACATTAGCCATACAGTACAGACCCATTAAAAGAACAATAAGCATTTTTACCCAGTTCTTCCACATTGCTTTTTCAGACAGGGTTTCTCATGGGCCTTAGCTTGATTTAGCTGTCTGGCCAGGGATCCTAGGGGCCCTCTATACTGGCATTAGGACCCTACAGCACCACATCAGGCTGCTTCTTCTTCTTCTTCTTCTTCTTCTTCTTCTTCTTCTTCTTCTTCTTCTTCTTCTTCTTCTTCTTCTTCTTCTTCTTCTTCTTCTTCTTCTTC
>NC_034593.1:58506059-58530004 GCF_900095145.1 Mus pahari
CTTCTCCTTCTTCTCCTTCTTCTCCTTCTTCTCCTTCTTCTCCTTCTTCTCCTTCTTCTCCTTCTTCTCCTTCTTCTCCTTCTTCTCCTTCTTCTTTTTGGTTTTTCGAGACAGGGTTTCTCTGTGCAGCCCTGACTGTCCTGTAACTCACTTTGTAGACCAGGCTGGCCTCAAACTCAGAAATCCACCTGCCTCTGCCTCCCAAGTGCTGGGATTAAAGGCGCGCGCCACTATGCCTGGCCACATCAGGCTTCTTAATGTGGACTCTAGAACCTGACCTCGAGCCCCTAGCCTTAGGAGAAGAAGTACCTTACTAAGCTGGGCTCCACACTGCCCTTTAAACAATATCGTATTGTCTCATATTTACCACCTCTTCCTGATGGCTTTAACAGTTTCAAACATACCCATCTTTAGCCTCAATCTCAAAGAAGTCAAGCAAGGGCCTGATGTTTTTTGCCTTTATGTTGATTCTCGCTTATGGTGCCCTGTTCCCTCCGTGTCTAGCTATGTTGAACTGTGGATTCAGTTTTACTGTGGTGGATGGTACATGCATGTGCATTCTAGATGCCTGAGGGCACTCAAGCCACAAAAGTCACTTGGGAGTGTCTGTCAGGAGCAGAGGACTTTACCTATGGAAATCCAAGAGGTGTCCTTCTGAGAGGCCTGATGTGAGGGTAGTAGTAGTCTTGCTGTCATGATCAGGTTGTGACTGATAACCCTTCCCCTCCATCTCCTTTGTGTATTGGGGACGTGTATCAGCGCAGGAGCTTGCCTTCTGGGAGTGGTTCCCTCTAGATCTTTGGCCACTGTGTAGTTTTCTTGCTTTATTTGGAGTTTATTCAAATGTTTTAAATTTTTATCACTATTATTATGACCTATCAATACCTATCTAGGTACTTTGCGCTGGGGGAGGGGGCAGGTTTTCAACACACACACACACACACACACACACACACACACACACACACACACATCAGGAGTCACTAATGCAAATTTAAAAACAGGAACTTGATGGGATATGTCAAGAATACCCAAGCACCTAAAGCCACTATATTCCTGCCCTCACTTTCCTGTTTTACTGGATTTTGACCCAGCTGTACTGTGTTTTTTAGTTGCTCCACCAGAGGAGTCAAGACAAGTTAGTCAGGATTGACTTCTAGAGTCATAGAAGTTCTTAATGGCCTGGGTTATTTTGGAGTCACAAGATCGTTCTCTATAGCTTGGTCTTGAGAAAGTATCCAAAAGAAAAGTGAAGAAAAAAAAAAGTTTTCCATAACTTCAGGGGTTGTGGAGTAATGAAAGCTCACACCAAATGCCAAAATGATTATTTGCCCTGTACCTCTGTGCTCCCCACCCCCCAAAGCGCTAGCACTTCAGGTTACAGCAACTGATCCTCAGGGGCACCAGAAAAGTCCAGCTTCCCTCCCCTTCTCCCCCTGACTCCCTTCTCCCCCTGACTCGCCTCTAATTAGTCTGCCTGCAGTGTGGACCTTGGTGGTTTAACATTGTGCAACCTCTTCAGCTCCCTTGCCCTCCCCCCCACCCCCTCCCCCAAATCCAGGGGAACTCCCTCGTGCTGTGCCACCGACATTACTCATTCATCCCGTTCATGCTTTGGAGCGTTTATTAAGGGCTTCACTCCTGCCTCACTCTATCTCTCCCGGGCTCAAACTCGGATCACTGGAGAGCCTCGCTTCTTCCCCTGCTGCGGCTGCGGAGCAAATTTCACCTCTCCAGCAATGCACCTCCCTGCGATCCTGCTTTGTGCTCTCTGGTCTGCAGTAGTGGCGGAGACCTCGGATGACTATGAGCTCATGTATGTGAATTTGGACAACGAAATAGACAATGGACTTCATCCCACCGAGGACCGTAAGTTCATTTTAACTTTCTCAGCTCATCAAAACTACATAACTCACTGGGGGGGGGGGGGCGATTAACATAATTAACATAGATAGCCAATGAAGCAAGCTAAAATTATACTTTATTTGTGAAAGCAAGGGCTGGTGGGGGGGGGGAGAAAGCAAGAACTGCCTGAGAAAAGCCAGAAGTTTTAAATTATTTTTGTAACATTTATGATGAGTTAAGCTATACGGAATCTTTAACTGTTTTTTTAGATATATTAATGGCATTTCCCCAGTTAGCTTAACATGTCCTAGAAAGAATAGTCCTGTGTCATCTTTGAGAAGTTTACAGGCACGATGTTTTCAGAGCTATCCTTAGAAGGAGAGCGGTTGCTGGGGACAGGCTGAAACTTGGGGTCACCAAGAGTGCAACCCACGGCCACCCAGGACAAGCTGGTAACACGTGTGTGTGTGTGTGTGTGTGTGTGTGTGTGTGTGTGTCCTGCGCTCTAGCCACGCCATGCGACTGCCGCCAGGAGCACTCAGAATGGGACAAGCTGTTCATCATGCTGGAGAACTCGCAGATGCGGGAGGGCATGCTGTTGCAGGCCACCGACGATGTCCTCCGTGGAGAACTGCAGCGGCTGCGGGCGGAGCTGGGAAGGCTGGCGGGCGGCATGGCGAGGCCGTGCACAGCCGGTGGCCCCGCAGACGCCAGGCTGGTGCGGGCGCTGGAGCCGCTGCTGCAGGAGAGCCGTGACGCGAGCCGCAGGCTGGCGCGCCTGGAGGACGCGGAGGCGCGGCGACCCGAGGCGACAGTGCCTGGCCTAGGGGCGGTGCTGGAGGAATTGCGGCGGACACGCGCCGACCTGAGCGCTGTGCAGAGCTGGGTGGCTCGCCACTGGCTGCCGGCAGGTAAGCACCCACGGTAGGCTCTGTCCCTAGAGGCAAGCTTTTGGGGGGACCCTCACACTCAGAGCCCCGGTACTTTTCATAGGCACACTCACAAAGCTCAGACACACCACGCCAGGCAGGCGCATTGCCTTTTAAAAGTATTTCCAAGCCCGAGGCACCCAAAAGAAAACGAGGATTTAACCATCAGTTTGGAAGTTGACGTCAGAGGTCCCTGATACCGGATCCGACCAGATATTGCAGGAGACCATTGGCAGGTGTTTACCAGTGACCCTCCTCGCTACCCCGAGTCCCTCCGTTAGGGATTTCCACGTCTTCTAATTTTATCCCGTCTCTTTCTTTAGGCCAGCTCCTGTCCCCCCCCCCCCCCCCCGCACTATTTCAGGGCCCGGCTAACTTCAGCTACTTTCCCAGCCCCTTGGCCGACTCCTCCCCCTCTGCTCCTTCTGAGCAGACTGGAGCCTAATTGGATGTCCTGCAGACTCAGCAGAATCCCTCCAGGGTTCCCTCATTCCAGTTTAGTTCCACAGTGAAGGTCAAGGGGTGCAGGCACCGGGGCATACCCTATAAAGTGAGGCGCAGGAGTCAGAGGGAGTGGATGACTGCTTTATCCAGCCCCCCAGGACCACACAAGAAAGGGACTATTCAGACTGTGCATCTTGCCAAAGCCCCACATGAACTCCATAAAACTCCCAACTGATGAGGGTCCTTTTAAAAATTACACTCTTAAAAGTTAACAAAACAGGAAGAACATTGGAGCCTAGTAATACAGTTCTTAAGTCACATTTCTGATGGGAGCAGTGATGTTTTGTTGTAGATTATTCTAGAAAGTTAGTGCCCTATGTAGACAAATAGCCCTGGAACTCCTCGTGAGTCTCAGAAACAATGACAAACAATACCACCCTATCTCATATTTCCAATGAAATGAAGCTCATTGGAAGGGGGTAGGAAGAAGGACAGGCCAGAGCACAGTTCATTCCTTTACAGAAACTATCCTACAATTAGTCCTTCCTAACTATTTGAACTATGGAGGCCATGCCCTTAAATCCAAAGCAGGTCTTCGGAGAAAAAGCATAAAGTCAGATCTAAAGCAAAACCTCGATGTGATAACTTTGTGACAATTTTAAACGCATGGATTTTTGTTTTGTTTTGTTTTGTTTTGCAAACTCTGTAGAGCCATGTACATATAATGTGCCCCTTAAAGGAAGAACACCTTTGTATTCTCATCTGTTAGTTAGAAAATGTATACATTTCCGAATTCTAAACTGTTGGTGCTTATTAGCCAATCATACTTTCACCTACAGGCTTTGACTGGTCCTCTCTCTCCTGCCAACTTGGTCCCCAGAGGACTCCTAATCATGTATGTTGTGGTCTGCCTCCTAAGAACCTGGTTTTCATTTTGCTTGGTCTTTGATAATATAATTACAAAGACTTATTAGTTGAAAGCCATTTCATGAGAGAGTTCCTGACATTTCAAAGACGTCTCAAGGGCCCCCATCACTGTTCTACACAAGAACCCCACACAATCTGCTAACATACTACTTTACGGCATGAACTCAGGTAGCTACCATGGCCAACAGGGATGCTGGGTCTCCCAGAGACAGTCATGGGCAGCCCTGGAATGTAATCTGAACTGTCTGGTCTTATTTAAACAGGAAGGCAGTTAATTAGGTTGTAGTGGATGCCCCCTTGGACAGTACTTTAAACTTACAGAGGCCAGGAGATTCCAAATGCACAGAAATGAGTCTTTTGTTTCCAAAATCATCATTTGATTGAATTGTTGTAACTGGAGGAAGAATCCTACCTTGAAAATGCCTCATTTAAATTTTTTCATGAATGATTAGAATTTTTAAAAGAATTCTGTTATCATTTGGGGGCATTGCTATCATGGTTGCTCTTATACAATTTTCCTATATTTCAATTTTTCTTTGACTATTACTAAAAGATATGGTCTATGTTTGTTTGACAGTTTTTGAACTGAGCCTAGCTCAGAGCCACTAATGGGAATTAACTAAACTCTACAGGACATTTGATATTCACATGTTCTACTGAGTTACCAGCTAGTGCTTAAATGTTCTGGGAGTGACTTTTCAAAGCAACCTATAGCATCTCCTTTGTGTTATTATAAAGAGAACATCTAGCCTACCTTCATTTTTTTTTCAGATACATTGAGAAGCAGAACCCATATGTTCAAGGCCTTAGCACTTCCCAAGTCTTCACCTTGGCATCTTAGCTGGGGATGTAGCCTCGAGAGCAACAGAGGTTGAATAGATGAGTCTCATGTCCATGTTCAAAGCCCATGTCCTCTGAATGTTCTCAGCAGAAACACAATCTCTTATAAAAAGCCTTCAGAAAAATTCCCTTTTTAAAAGCATTTTCTATAGTGGTGTGACTATAAAATTTATAAGTTTTAAAGCATATTCTTGGCCTGCCCAGATTTGAGTGCAGTATACTTGTAACTTACAGACTTGCAGTCGTGGGTCATACCCCCCTTAAGTATAGACAACACTAAAGGTTGATAAGATTATAAACTTCGTCAAAAACTGTATGATTCTTTTTTTTTTTTTAAGATTTATTTTACTTATTATATGTAAGTAGCTGTCTTCAGACACTCCAGAAGAGGGAGTCAGATCTTGTTACGGATGGTTATGAGCCACCATGTGGTTGCTGGGATTTGAACTCCGGACCTTCGGAAGAGCAGTCGGGTGCTCTTACCCACTGAGCCATCTCACCAGCCCAAACTGTATGATTCTTACTAGCAGTAAATTATTCAGAATTCAAGTCTTCTATTAAGAGGCAATACAATATGTTGGACTCTGCCAGCAGACCAACCAAAGTGAAGCCTGAGCTTTAAAATTTAGCTACTATAGAAGCATAGGTTATTTGCCTCAGTTTTCCCACCCATAAAGTGGGATTAAGAAGACTTTAAAAGCAAGTATGATGCTGTATTGAGGTGATGAACAAATTGGTTAGAACACTATCTGGGACATAGTAAGTACCTTATAAACATCAGTCATCATTACTACATTTTGCTTCCTGTCAAAGCTCAATTTACAAACTGGTCCTGGTGTGCACACCAGTAATTACCGTCCCTTGAAGGTGGAGACAGGAGAATCAGAAGCTAGAAGTTATCCTTAGCTATATGTCCAATATGAGGTTAGCTCAGGCTGCATGAGGACCTTTTTTTTTTTTTTTTTTTTTAACATAGCCAATAAAAGACAGTAGTTTTCTATAAACTCTGAAAAGGTACCAATATCCAAGATCATGTGTTATATTAAACTGTATTCCCTAGCGACATGGCTATTCTAAAACGTTGTTTTAAAAGACATGCTGATAATGGCTACCTAGAATGAGCTAGGTCCATTGGTTTTTATAGATTTATTGTTTTAAGATCATGGCAAAGGGAAGAAGGAAATAGGATTTTTTAAAAAAATACTTAGAAACAATAGAATCTTCTGAAATTGTGATTCAACAGTTCAATAAAAGAAATAGAAAGAAAAGCAGATTGAAGGGGAGATAGTTATTCAACATGGTTTTGGTTATTTGCGGGTTGAGTTGGTGCTTTCTTTCTGTTTGCAAATGTCTTTATTTAGTTGCTTCACTGAATAAGCCAAGCATTTCTTCCTTACTTTTATTTTCTTTGCTCTGTAGAGATCAGACTGGAGGCCCCACGAGTCATAACACAGCACTGTATATAGTTATCAAATATAGTTAATATAACTGAATATCAAAATAACTCTGGAACTGAAAAACTTTTTCCCCCTTGTATTCTCTTGTTACTCCAGGTTGTGAAACAGCGATTTTCTTCCCAATGCGCTCAAAGAAGATTTTTGGAAGCGTACATCCTGTGAGACCAATGAAGCTTGAGTCTTTTAGTACTTGCATTTGGGTCAAAGCCACAGACGTATTAAACAAAACCATCCTGTTTTCTTATGGCACAAAGTGGAACCCCTATGAGATTCAGCTGTACCTCAGTTCCCAGTCCCTAGTGTTGGTGGTGGGTGGACAGGAGAACAAACTGGCCGCAGACACTGTGGTTTCCCTGGGGAGGTGGTCCCACCTGTGTGGCACCTGGAGTTCAGAGCAGGGGAGCACGTCCCTGTGGGCAAATGGGGAGCTGGTGGCTACCACTGTGGAGATGGCCAAAAGTCACTCTGTTCCTGCGGGTGGACTCCTACAGATTGGCCAGGAAAAGAATGGCTGCTGTGTAGGTGGGGGCTTTGACGAATCGTTAGCTTTTTCTGGAAGAATCACAGGCTTCAATATCTGGGATCGGGTTCTCAGCGAGGAAGAGATACGAGCCAGTGGAGGAGTGGAATCGTGCCACATCCGGGGAAATGTCGTCGGGTGGGGAGTCACAGAGATTCAGGCGCACGGAGGAGCCCAGTATGTTTCTTAAGTGTTGTGAAAATCCACTTGAAGCCAAAGGAGACTCACATTTCAAATATGCCAGTTGGAAAAGTCTGAAAACTTCGGTGCGTAATAAGAACTCCTGAGACGAATGAAGGAGAGGCTTGAGATTGTCTTTGTTTATCTTGGCAAAATACTGAATAAACAGTTGAAGGGAAGGCTTGAGAGAAGGCTCCGGGATGTTGTTACTAAGCCTTACACTGTGGTGCTTTCAGATTAATGTCTGCCTCTGTCAGATAAACCCTCAGATAACTAAACAGGACTGGACTCTGAACAGAGGGACAATTGTGTGACTTTATTTTTTTTTTATTTTTTTATTTTTTGGGTTAATTTTATTTTGGTCAGAGACGTTTTTGTATTGGAAGAATAACAAAACAAGCTCTGTTGCCCATTGTCCATTCTTTCTGGTGTGTATTTTGTGACAAAAGAGATGATGAGAAAACCATATTTATACCACAAAGTGACTTATTAACAAACATAAATGTAGCTTACATGTTATAATCCAATGTTCCATTTGGGAGAAGGTAGTTGTGTAATTTATATTGTGAAATGGATTTGTATTAATTTTATTTTTGTAAAAGTCTACTGTAAATAAAATGTTTTATAAAGTTAGCCCGTGTCCTCCAAACTTAAGTTTAAGAGCGGCTTTGAAGCAAACCCACACGTTTCCTTTGTTCATTTAGAGTAGGCAAGCTGTTTTCAGAGACTGCTATGAAAACAGCAGTAGTTTATATTGTTAGAAGCAAACTTTACTGCTGCTATAAGCTTTTGTGTCCTATAGGTTGTAAGAAATAGGGTCTTGGCTAAATGCATTCATCTCTCTGGGCTTTAGTGTTTTCAACTGAGGAGCAGAGGACGAAATGGCTTAATGAGTCTGTGAGCTTGTACAATTTTCTGCCCTGTTGTAACACAAACAAACATGTATAATCCACGGCACATGTATGCAATGGACAGATGCATGTTCTAGCTCTTGACATTGCTTCATGAAGCTTTTATCTACAAAATTCATATTCAAGAACTTCCCAATCAAGTTATCAGAAAAATGCAAAAATGAAAGAGCTCATCATGTTTTATGTAAATTAGGATTTGGTGTGCTCATAGATCTTCCAGGGTATGTGTGACCAGTTGGACATGCATGGTAGGACTGTCAGAGGACCAAGAAACTGGACAAGAAGCAATGCCTACCCAGCTTCTTCTTGGCAGTGGAGAAGCCAGAGAGCCCTGCATATTCAGGAGCTTGGATAAGTCCCCCAGCAATCTCCTCTTGAGGATTCTGTGCAAAAAATCCCAGAACCCTGTAAAGCTGCTATAGAAATGCTGTAGAATCACAGTGAGCATGTATCCTCCTAAATAGATAGCCAGAGAACCATGGGAACTTCCTGCTCATGAGGTAGGGCCATGGGTAAATCTGTAACTATTCAGCTGAGCTTCCCTAAACATTTGCCTTGATCTACTCAGTAATAGAAAGGAACATGGATCTAGTGTCTTCCAGAAATGAAGCACCGTGGATCTAATATGTTTGGAGGATATTCACAGAATTTGTACAGCTTCATCCTACTTTTGAAATCTATAAAGTCAGGCCTATGAGTCTGTAATGGAATTACTTGATTATGAGCTGATACATAGCCCAGTCTTCCACTCTTAGGAATTATACAACTCAACATTTCTGATATATTGGCCCCATGCAAGTTCTTATGTAGCTATTCTCTACGTTGATTGAATTCTGATCTGGAAGAAATACTAGACCTAGCCTTAGGGAGTTAGGTATGCTTTTGCTCTCTTTACATGTGCCTGCATGAAATAGAGCTGTCTGAATACCTCAGAAGGCATGAGTCAAGATTAGTACAAATGCATATGCTGACAATATTAACTGTACATTGTACTGCCAACTCTAATATGTATGATTAGTACAGTGACATTTTTGTACACAAGCTAAGCACAGCTGATGCTTTCCTAGTTTATTATGGTAAATTTGGCCTTGAAGTATTAATTATCTTATAGTTAGAACATATGACTAGTAAGTATATATCATGGATTGGCAATGCTGACCAAATTAACTGATTGAGGGTAATGAAGATACAAATAGAAGGAAATAAAGTCATCATTGGGTTATAAATGCAGACATTTCATGAGCTACTGCAGTAAGTCTGGATAGATAGCTTCCAAGGGCTTGTGATTCTTCCTTACCTCAATCGTACCTCTTTTCTGAAGTGAGAGAGTTCTAGTGTTAGTGGTACACAGAGTCATTAAGAAGACATCAATGGCTAAGTCAAAAGGATGGACCATCCAGAGACTACCCCACCCAGGGATCTATCCCATAGTCAGCCACCAAACGCAGACACTATTGCATATGCCAGCAAGATTTTGCTGAAAGGACTGTGATATAGCTGTCTTGTGTAAGGCTATGCCAGTGCCTGGCAAATACAGAAGTGGATGCTCAACAGTCATCTATTGGATGGAACACAGGGCCCCCCAATGGAGGAGCTAGAGAAAGTACCCAAGGAGCTGAAGGGGTCTGCAACCCTATAGGTGGAACAACAATATGAACTAACCAATACCCCCAGAGCTCGTGTCTCTAGCTGCATATGTAGCAAAGGATGGCCTAGTCGGGAAGAGAGGCCCCTAGGTCTTGCAAACTTTATATGCCCCAGTACAGGGGAACACCAGGGCCAAGAAGTGGGAGTGGATGGGTAGGGAAGCGGGGCGGGGGGAGGGTATAGGGGACTTTCAGGATAGCATTTGAAATGTAAATGAAGAAAATACCTAATAAAAAATTAAAAAAAGAAAACAACCTTAAAAAAAAAAAAGAAGACATCAGTGTTTCTCAGTGTCACTTTGTCAAGCTCTGCTCACTGATGAACTATTGTGGTCCATGTGATTTCTCTGTCTTTCTAGTCTGTGTCTGTTTTGAATGCAGTAATGATGGCTAGAAGTTCAGCTGTCATATTACAACATGATATTTAAAGCAATCACATAGTAGCCTAAGTGTCTGGTGACCACGAAGCCAACACTGGCTTGCTTTCTCCTTCACTTCTTTGAGATGAGAGAAAAATACAACCCTAACTTTTAAAATCCATTATTGGCTGTTGCAATCTTAAGTTATTAGAGGGAAAAAAAAACCTTAAAAACAGACAAAGCATTTTACTTTTTGCAAAACACCCAGTGTGCATATGAAAAAACATATTTTACAAATTCTCAGGAAGCTAACTGAAAAACCTAACAGTACTTAAGGAGTTTTAGAATGCACGGGTATCAGCAAGAAGACATAGGCAATGTGTGGAACTGAGACAAATTATCCCTTGGTTTAGCACCACAGCACATAGTTTTATTCTCCATGATGCCATCGAGAGCATTATCACACAATGGCTAAGTAGAATAATGGTACAAGACAAATCCTGTCATTAGGATGAAATGTATGTATTATTAATGTATAATACTGTCTATAAGGTTAATATCTACTGGTATAATGTAAGTTGTCTAAGTTTCCTGATTTTTCTGGGCCTTTCTGGCTTTATTAAAGTTACCATGTCCCTGGGCAAACTGGGACAGCTGGTCACTCTAGTGTGTATTTATGTATGATTAGTAGGGAGACATTAGTGTACATGAACAAAGCACAGTTGATATTTTCCTTGCCTATTACAGTAGCAATTGGCCTTTAAGTATTAATTACTTTATATTTAGAACATTTAATTATTAGGAGCCTATCATGGGATGTCAGAGCTTGATTTTATAGTTTGGTGCTTAATTGACTTCACAGTAGTGGCAATTAGATTGATAAATAATACAATCTTATAATTGATTTTTTATTTAATTTATTCTCTAATCATATACTAGGAAGCTCTTTTTTTAAAAAAAAATATATACCAGGACATAAGATATTTCTGAAATTGTCTTTTAGCCAGTTAAGAAGCTACATGGTTAAGTGTAAAAGTCTTAAACTAAAGCAATAGTGTATATTGATTTGTATTATTCTTGGGTTCTATGACTATGAAGGCACCAGATTACTGATCCTTGTGGCTCCATCAATCTGAAGAGCAGAAGAAAGTTGCATTCCCTCAGGGCAGAAATCCAGTGTTTAAACTCTGGCATCACCAAGTACTGGCTTACCAGTGACCAGGTACGCTCAACTAATCGCAAGTAAATCCTCACGCTTCTTAAATTATCTAACAAAATAAAACCCCTCCTCAAACACAGAATTTTAGAATTGATATTATACATTAAAGTATTTTCTGGTTCATCCAATCACTTTTGAAATCAGACATTTCTTAAAATATTTTATCACGTCCTTCTCATGTGCTAAAACATGGATCAGCAAGGGAACAAGAAAGATCACAAAGGCTTTGCTGACGGGACCCTGATATAGCTGTCTCCTGTGAGGATCTGCCAGTGCCTGGCAAATACAGAAGTGGATGCTCACAGTCATCCATTCGATGGATGCACAAGGTCCCCAATGAAGGAGCTAGAGAAAGTACCCAGGGAGCTGAAGGGGTATGAAGCCCCATAGGAGGAACATCAATATGAACTAACCAGTACCCCCAGAGCTCCTTGGAATTATACCACCAATCAAAGAAAGCACATGGTGGGACATGTGGCTCTAGCTATATATGTAGCAGAGGATAGCCTTGTCGGTCATCAGTGGGAGGAGAGGCCTTTGATCCTGTGAAGGCTCTATGTCCCAGTATAGGGTAAGGCCAGGACCAGGAATGGGAGTGGGTTGGTTGGGGAGCAGGGGGAGGGGAGAGGGGATAGGGGATAGGGGATTTTCGGAGGGGAAACTAGGAAAGGGGATAACATTTGAAATGTAAATAAAGAAAATATCTAATTAAAAAAAAATAAAAAAACATTAGCAGGCTTTAAAGAAGAGCCAGGCTGGCCAGGTTTTCTTTACCTCACAGCAACATCTGCTGGTGAAGGTGCAGAGTGACAGGCACCAGCTCCAAGCAAGCCAGCCACTTGACCACTTGGAAGTCCTTTTCTCTCCATTTCTGGAACCACGATTGGAAAGACTTCTTACCATGTTATATGAAATCTTTTCCTCCTCATGTAAATATTCAGGTGGGATATTTGTAATAGGATTTCAATTTAAAGAATGAAACTTTACTCTTTCCATAGTAAAAATCAGTCTGTAGTAATGTAAAGTTAGTAGTACCTCCTTACTCCGTCAAAAGAAATCTACAAAGAATATTAATAACAAAGAAACACAGAATACATTCCCTTAAATTTAAGCTTAAACTAGAATAGTTGTGCATGATGACTTGGGTCACTAGGATAAAAATGTTTGTGTGACATATAATAGTGTCTCTATGGTTCCTGTTACTACCTGTGTGAAGAAGGGATAGTAATGTTCCCCTAACTGTGTGTGAGGTAGTAAAACTTGGAGCTTTTTTAAAGCAATAATCATGTCATAGATTTTACATGCGTATATGTGTACACATACGTTGTGTGCTGGTGCACCTATGTGTGTGTCTAGAGGCTAGAGAAGGGCATCAGGTGTTTCCTTTGGTCACTCTGCCTTTTCCCTTTGGTGAGGTGTCATCTCTGTGTGACCCTGACGCTTTTCATTTGTTAATCTACCCTGCTAGGCCTGCATCCATCAAGCCTTGAAGATTCTCCCTCCTGTCCCTGCTTCACACACTCCTGATGCTCCAGGTGTGTGAAAGAAGATGGTTGGCTTGTTATGTGGATTCTGGGATGCAAAATCAGGTCCTGTGGCTCCACAGGCTCCACATCAAGCACTCGTAACCCCTGAGTCATCTCTCCAGTGCCTTCCACGAATGTTTAACGGCTGCACATCTCTCTGGGGATTATGAAATTCAGTGACTGGATATGGCTCTGCCTGCAGTATTTTAATATGAAATTAGTACAGTGCAGATATTCAATTAGAAGTGAGAATGACGGCACTGGTGACAGGAAGAACCTCAGTTATCAGTGGGCTGAATATTGTGAAGTGTAGGTATTTTGTCTAGTTAAGTGTCATTGGCCATGTGTGGGTGTGGTAAGTAAAATTACTGCCATGACATGTGACAAGTCAGCTTTCTCCATTTTTTTTTTGAGACAGCTCACAGTTTAATAGTTTGAATTTTGCCTCACATAGAGAAAGAAATGAGGTAAATTTATCATAATTAGCTGGACAGTCTTTTCCAGGTCCTTGCCAACAAGTCAGAAAAGAATGTATACTCTTGCTGGGACAACAGGATATTTTCTCAAAGATTTTCTACTTAAATTTCAAATCATTTAAGGTCATCTTGTGGCTTGTGCAAGAGGACCATATAAAAATTCTGTGGACGGAGAAGTGCATTTCTGCCCTGACCTCTCTGATTTAGAGAGGCAGAGGCAAGGTCAGTGTTGCATGCAGGTTTAATATCAGGGACAGGCACAGCGTCACAGAGTTACAAGTCAATTATTTGCAAAGATCTTCCCCCCATGGGCCCACAAATAACCAGGTGAAGTTAAAGACACTCTCATTTTGTAGGCCTTTTATAATATTGTCAGCTTCATGGGTGAAAGATATGGCAATTCATACGACACTGAGCTCAGGGTGTGTCTCTGCTTTCTGGTACAAGCAGCACGATGCATCGTCACACGGCAAAGGATGAGTCTGGAGAATTTCTCAGGAGCATGGGCAACCTCTCTGACATTACATGATACAAAATTGCACATGGAGTAACTTGGGAAGAAAATAAATTCACCATCCAGTGACACCCTTGGTTTAGTTTTTAATCCGAGGGCCTTGTGTTAAGTGTTTTTCTTTCATTATTATAATTTTAATCTAGGTTTAATTTGTAGATATTCTTTGTTAGAATAAGGGTGTTACTAACTACTAATTAGACACTGGAAAAAGCTAGAGTTTCACATTTTAAATTTAGGCCTTTATTTTGTCTGAAGTTAATATCTGTATGTTTTGATATGGACAGTTATTTTGGCACTATTGACTGAGTAGTCTGGCCTTGTCCATTGAGAAGATTTCCCACCACAGACTGGATTTCCACGTTACCTGGTTTGTGCTCTCTAACACAGTATGGTTCTTTTCTTTTCTCAGCACTACTAGGCTGCAGTCATTGCTCTGACGTCACAGTCAAGTTCTCCGTTGTTAGAGTTCCTGGAGCTCTCTGACTCACTTTATCTGACTCATAAATTTTAAAAATCAGTTTGTCACATTTCATCAGAGGTTCCATCAGTATTTTATTAAAATTTCACTAAATTCATTGAAAAAATTAATCTTTGCTACACCAGCTTCCCATTCATGAAGGTGGTATGGCACCCCACACCTTTGTACTTTATTTGACTACTTTCAAAATGATTTGTAATTTTATTGTTAAGTTATTTATATAGTTTTCTATGTGTTATATATAAATCATTATATATAATATTTTTCATTCCTGTATGATTGTGTATGAGTATTATAATTTAATTTGAGGTCTAGGCTAGGCTCTCCAGTGCCATAATGAATAGAAATGAAACAGCAGCATCTTCGTCTCTTTCCTGACTTAAAGGCAGGCGTCTACTCTCTCACTATCAAATAGTCAAATGTCCTCTTATTCAAGGTAAGGAAGTTCTCAAAATTTTCTAGTTTGATTTGTAATCTTATAAGACATGTTTACCCACACCATAATCCTCATCCTGCTCAGGTTTTTACTGTTGGGTAATTCAAATAGGAAACTATTTTGCATTCCTGGGACAAATCCAACTGGGTCATTATGCACTTTATAAAATGGGTTAGCAACAGTTCCTCAGTCACAGGATACATGGAGGAACAATATGAGTCAATAGGAAAGCTCTAGTCTATACTCAGTAAATGTTTCCTCTAAGCCTTGCTAGAGTCGTTTTCCTAATGTGTTTATTCCTGCTGTGAACATATCTATGCCATGACTAAGATAAATGTGTGTTTTCCTTTCTGATAATGCCCTATGTCTGGTGTTGGTTTGTGGATATACCAGACTTGCATAATTAGATGGAACATATACTTCCTTATCAATTATCTGGAAAATTCAGATAAGATTCTAATCATGTACTCATTGTATTATTTGTTACCATTTTCCAACAGAACTGTTGGGACAGGTTTTTCCTGGTGGTAGAATTAAAGATACTAGTGTAACTGACTTGCTGCTATTCAAGTTTGCTTGTCCTTAGCACCCAATCATTGAACACTCTCCACCTTTAGTTCTTCTTCCAAAAAGAGGATCTTTTTACAATTCTCCTTCTTATTATGAAAATTCATTAGATATGAAAATAAGGAAAAGTTGCAAAGCTTGGCTTAGAATTATTCAAACATTTTCCTTTAGGGGTAAATATACAGTCCCATTTCATATGATTTCTCATAGTTGAATTATAAATACACGAGGAATTTGATTTGCAAAATAATATAATTTTGAAAAACAGAATCAATGAACTGTTATGAGCCAAGTCTAAATAAGGGTAGACAGTACTAGCAACCAAGGCCCTGGGCCTCATATGCTCAACCACTGAGTTGGAGTTTTGAAGACAAGAATGTCATTGTCCAAGAAATTTATAATTGATAAGGACTTTGGAATAACTGTGGACACATTGAAATGCAAATCTTGGACTGGGAAAGCATTGAGCTGAATTCCATGGGAGAGAAAACAGTAAGTTAAACTGAAAGTACTATGTAAAGCTTAAAAGATCAATTTAAAAACCAAAGAAATTGCTGAATATATAAAGTAACTTGTGTGAATTTTTTTTTAAAGAAAACGTTTGTTGACAGTAGCAGAAGATGAGATCAGCAGAAATTAAAGACTCAATTGTGTGGCTAGCTGGCTCAAAGGTTGCATTAAGCTTCTAAACAGGGAGGGACATTCATTAAGTTCTAGTGGAGACAGACCTTACATATTATGATCAGCCATGAACTACACACTGCATAGTGTGCTGACAAGAAAACCAGAATTCAATCCACAGGGAAGGGACCAGAGCACATCTTGCAAAGTGACTCAGAATTAGGTAATCTTTGGCTGAGTCAGTGAGCTAACAGGGAACCTGCTTGTTTTGACTGGAGAAGGAAACAGCTGTGAGAAATGATACTCCATCTTTGAAAGCTCATCACACCAAAGAAGCTCAAGAGGAAGGCTTTGGCTAAAAGGCGAAAGGCCACAAGAAGAAAACATCTAGGTCATGATATGAACCAAATATTCCAGCAATATGTGGGTTTTCCCAAGAACACTCTGGCTTTCCTGGCACTAAAGGTACCCAAATAAATGCAGGCTGTCATGATTGTCACCACCACCATCTTAGCTAATATTTATCTAACTAGGCTGTTAGATAAATGCCATGGTCTGAATATCTCAATTTACACATAAAGAAACTGATGCTCATAAAAATACAAGCACAACCAATATGTAGGGGAGCTGGGATTGCACAGTAGAGGTGACTCTGGGGTGAAATGTTAGGGTCCTTGTCAGCTGCTCACATACAAAACGACAAGGTGGAGATTGGTGGCTTCCATGTAGTCCCTGTTCATTCACACAACTGCCTGCACATCTTCTGAGATCTACTGCATCCTAACTCCACACTCACGTGGTTCTGCTGCAGCCCACGGCCATCTCCTTTCTTCTCCGATCTCATCATCTCAACAGACAACTGATGTGCACTATCTGCCTGCAGTGGGGATGTATCAGTTCAGAACCAGGTTGCCAGAGTTGGACTGGAAACAGAAAATGTGATTGGATGTGGGCTTGGTGTAATTGATGTCCATTAAAATGTAAACTGGAGGTGTGAAGGCCCAAGCTGCAGGACATAAAATAAAGCAATACACCAGAAGGGGGCAGAGCTGCAGCTTTCCGGGCCTCCACTGAGGCCTGAGTCAAGTCAATGGGAAATCTGATCTACTCATGGACTTCCAGTCATGGGCCAACAAGGAGTTGCTCCTCTTCTTTCTCTCTGCCTTCCCCTGCATCTTCTTCCTTTTAATTTCTCTCTTCTTCCTCCTTTTTTCATCCTTCCTCCTCTTCTTCTCCATTTCTCCCCCACTTTCTTCTCCTTTTCTTTTCTCCTCCCTTCTTTGTCTTCTTCAATCTCCGCTTTCCTCCTCCTCTTCCTCTTCCTGTCTTCTTCCTCTTTTTCTTTATCCTCTCCATCAAGTCACATATACCAAGGTCCTCTGTTACTTAAGGTGTTACTGTACAGTACAATGGGGTACAATAGGATTTCTGCTTTGCAGGTTTCACAAGTAACCCTGATCTAGTTAGCACAAATGGATCAATTCAGTGTTTGTCATGAACGCTGTCTGATTTTATTCCTATAATGTTATTGTAAGCATTGTCATGGAACAGATGACTACAAACCTTTCCATGAGAGTAGAAGTCCTTGAGAATGAAGAGAAGGATACCACAGATCAAAGAAGACAGTCTAATTGGTGAGAAGAAACGACAGGTAATGAAGAAAGACACACCAAGGAGCTCACTGAAGCTGCTCACGGGGAGTATCAACTGAAGACTTGCAGAGCAAAGAACTCATTTCTCAAAATCTCTTCTGCTCTACAACTCACATGAGCTGTGGGAGGGGCTTTATAGTCCCATCAGTCCTCAACGTCAAACCCCTGGACTATGAAGGCCCAGCCATGCACAGGTCAAGTTACCATTGATTTTATGGCAATTTTCATAACGCCGGATCAAATAAACTAAGTCATTTGTTCACTTCAGATGCTTGCAGTGAATTTAGAGTTTATTTTGTGTATCAAAGATCTCTTTGTCATTGAAATAATATTTCAAAAGCCCTGAAAGCATGAGCTAAGCTCCTGGCAGCTGGAAAAAGAGAATTCAACTTTATATAATTCTACAGCCCACACAGCTGCTCCCTATAGTTTTAAAATGCTTGGCGTGCCTGTAATTTTTATGAAATTTGTTTTCAAAAAATGTTTTCAAGGTGGCAAAAATTAAAGCATAATTGTTTTTCTGGGCTTGCAGCAAGTTTAATCACACGTGAAGTAAAATTAGCAATTTTACTCCGAGGCCAAAGGAAATTAGGAACAAAAAAAGCACTAGCTAATATTATTAATGGCAGATCTTTCTAGGGGAGCACAGACTGAGTGACAAACACCGCCATCCGTGATGCTCAGACATCTCTGAGTGTCTGGCAGGCCAGAAGTCTAGGGTGACACTGAGGAACCTCCCAAGTATCAGGGACATCTGATACTTGAGCTTCAGGTGGAGACAACATCTTGGTCCTTGGCAGGCAGTAGGCGTTCTGAGAATGGGGTGGTAGCGGGTAGTGGGGTAAGACAGGGTGTGTGGAAAGATGGAATGGAACAGGGGCTATGGATGGACAGTTGCTTTTAGATTTCAAGAAATGAAAGAGAATGCTTTAGGTTTGGTGGTGCTGGTGGTAGTGGTGGAGGTGTGTGTGTGTGTGTGTGTGTGTGTGTGTGTGTGTGTTGCTTTTATTTTTCAACAGTGGGGATTGAATCGCTTGCCTTGGCCGTCTGGGTGAGAGGTCTACCACTGATCCACACATCTGGAAAGAGCGTACCCTCTCTCTTACTGCAAACCAGTAAAGCAGAGGGCACCTGAAATAAGCAGCCTTCTTCGGACCTACCTCCCCAGGTGCAACGCCAAGGAGAAAGACTATTGTTCTACTTCCAGAGACTGCCCTGTGGAACACCTGGTTAGAGAACTGGTGGCTCCTAAAGCTTTCAGTGAGTAAGCACATGAGAGCAGAGGCCACCATTCTGGCAGAGCAGCATGGGACTTCCACATGGACACTTCTAGGAGCAGAGTCATGGGGAGGATGCTACCACACTATGGGCTGGCCTGGGTACCCTGGGCTCGGAGCACATTCAGGACACTCTTGCAGACTCCAAGAAACCTGAGACTAGGAATGTAGGAGCACTCTGCAACAAGGTGAGCCCGTGGGGTCTGAATTAAGAGGCAATCTAAGTGCAGAAATACCTGTGAACCTCATGCATTTTTATCAGCGAGGACTGGGAGTAGCTGGGGGCACATCAAGTCATTTGATGTATTGTCCTCTGACCTGCACTCCGTTGTGTTTTATCTTAAAGCAAAACAAGGTTTCAGATAGGTAAGAAACAAAACCAACCAAACAAATATACATATTATGTGGATTAGTTTGAGCTTCTCTCCATTCCTTATTTATTTACTTATTTTGGTGATCTTTAATGTACTTATAAACCAATTTCAGTAATTTGAATTAGAGAAGCCATCACATGTTTTCCTGTGTGTGTGTGTGTGTGTGTGTGTGTGTGTGCTGTTTGTTTGTTTGTTTGTGTGTTTGAGATAAGATCTCACTATGTAGCTCTGGCTAATCTGGAACTTACTATGTAGAAAAGTTATGCTCTGAACTCACAGAGATCCACCTGCTTCTGCTTCCCCAGTTTTGGGATTAAAGGCATGTGCTAGCATGTCTGGCTCTGTGCATTTTATATAACCAAAAATACTTCTTACTTTTGAAAGTTAGAGTAAAAGGAACTGGACATGTTGACAGCAATCATGGGCAACATAGCACTCTGGGTGAGAGCACATGGCTGGCAGGAAGTTCCCCTCACAGTGAGTATCAGTACCTTGTTCTATTCATCAGGCAAAAGAGAGGCTGACTCGGCCATCCCAGGAGACATTATGGCATGATCACAAGCCAATGAACAGCAAGGAAATTCGAACTTGCCCCTTTGTGTGCTAGGCCTCACTCATAGGAGCCACTAAGCAATGCACTGAATTCCTGTTAGACACATTCCCAGCTCAGTTCTTGCTCTGTACCTTGAAGTATGCTCTTTATTATCCCTTCAGTGTGGTCAGCCAGCAGATCAGCCTTGGTGATGGCAGCCAGGGACAGGTAGTTGGACATGTTTCTACACAGCTCCTTGCTGCCTCTGTGGAGGAATTTCACTGCGATGGGGACAGCTAAGACCATCACAGGGGTCCGGTTGTAATTCTGAGGAAATATAAGAAGGCAACAAACAAGTAACTCACTGTTCATTCACTATTCATTTGCTTCAAAAATATTTGCAGGGCTGCAAGAGTACAGCTGTGAAAACACAGGCCCTGTCCTGGTTACATCGCATGTGCCCTGCTTGGCCTTAAAGGAAGACTTAGGGGCAGTTGATAGCATGAGTGGAAGGCAGGACCTGTGAGGTGCAGGGTGCTAAGGAGAACTCCAGCCAGAAAGTGTCAAGAAAGACTTCTAGAGAAATGGATGCCTTAGCTGAGACTGAAGGGATAAGTTGGGGGTACTCGGGTAATGGTGAGGCAAAGACTGGAGAAGAAAGAGCCACTGTTGGGGGCACAGAGGTGAGGGAGAACAAGGTGCACCCAGGGGACTGTAGGTAACTCTGTGTGGTTGTAGAGTAATACGTGGGAAAATTGGCAGGAACTGGAAAGGTCAGTGGGCATGTATATACTGGGAGGCTGGTGGGTTTGGAACTAATTCCAAGGGCAACCAGGGATCAAGGGGATGGACAGATCATCGGGTTTATCTTTGAGAAAAACAACCAAAGGAATATTGACAAGCTTGAAGTTTGTTATTTTTTTAGAACCAATCAAGGATGGATGGATGCATAAAATATATGATATATATATAAAGATATATTTATTTTATGTATGTAAGTACACTGTCACTCTTCAGACATACCAGAAAGGGGCATCAGATTCCACTACAGATGGTTGTGAGCCATCATGTGTTGCTGGGAACTGAACTCAGGACCTCTGGAAGAGCACTCAATGCTCTTACATGCTTAGCCATCTCTCCAGCCCATGAAATAATTTTTAACAACATGAATAGAAGTGGAGAGCACCGTAAAGTGTAATTAGCTAGTTGTGGAAATACAAATACTACATCTTCTCACAAGTGGTAGTTAAAAAGGTGATTTTGCATAAATAGTCTGGAAGGGGTTTGAAGGATATCAGATAATGGGTAACAAAAATATTTGTGTGGGACAAGTGCTAGTATTTAAAGCTTGGCAGGACAAATGATAAAAGTTCAAGGGGAGGAAATGTTGATTTCACGTTACAAGTATTGACAGAAACACAATGCACTCAGTATATGGAATGCTACTATGTGTCAATTAAAAAAAATGCTAAATTTTTAGCTAATGATATTTAAAGAAAAATAAATATAAGACTAAAACCTGAAGACATTCTAGATCCTAAAATAACTGTATTCTTATTTATTTTGTGACTTACTTTACGTGTCTTGTAAATGCTGTCATTGGCACTTAGTTGTGCCATTAGAAATAATTATAGATTATATATATATCTTTCCGTACCACTTAGACTAAGAGCAGAGCTGTATACAATGTGGGAGCTGACTTGTATCCTTATATTATAAATAAAAGGGGCTGCTTTTTTTCTGTATGAAATGTACTTCATATTCCACCCATGGGTTCCACTTTCTACTACTTCCAACAATTCTAGGGTCTGGTAGGTCCTCATGATCAACTGAATAATGAATGAATAAAATGTACTAGGGCTGAGAGATGGCCACTGTCTGTCACCCTTGTAAAGAGCTGAACATGACGTCATGTGCCAGAAATCCCAGCACTGGGAAGGCAGTCACAGGATGATCTTCAGGGCTTGTTAGCTTGTTAATCTTGTCAAATTAGTGAGTTTCATGGTTAGCAAGAGTCCTGATCTCCAAATATAAGGGCCATAGCAACAGAGGAAGACAACTAACATCAACCTCTGGCCTCCATATGCAGGCACACACAGAGACATACACACACACGCATACAAACATGTATGCAGGCATATACCACACACACACAGGAGTGGAAAGTAGGTAAGAAGGAAGAAGACAATGTGAATATGTGGTGATGGCTGTCACAGAGAACACAATGTGTTGGGGAGGGCATGTGATGGAAAACAGACTATGGATTCCACTCTGGGTTTTGCCACCCCTTGCTGGCTGAACATAGGGATGTCACCCAACTGTCTAGATCATCTGTAGTGGTGACTGTCATTACATTTTCCCATCGAGCAATCTCTGATACATAGGTCTCACGGCAGACACAACATCAACTTTCCAGGCTGCTAAAGGACCAATGACCTTGGAGAGAAGGTCAAGTAATGACTACCCTCCGAACAGGGTGTGCACTGAGTAACAGTCTGGGTTTAATCTGCATTAGATTATGGGCATGGAAGGCAAGCCAGTAATGGTGGGCAAGGGTGGTGGGATAGAAGCTCCGTTAGTAAATGTGAATGTCCTTCTTTAGTCATCAGTTCATGGGTTTCTGATGGGGATAGCCACAAGACTGCACACAGCATTTCCCACCTTCACTGCAATCAGATGTGACCATGTGCGTGCAAAGCAATGAGATAAAGAAAGCTTAACATATTCAACTCCTCGGCTACCATTAGAACCGTGTGACTTGGCTCTTCACTTGTTTTCCTCTTTATGTCTCATTAGAACAAGGACTTGGTACCAGGGACTGAAGCAGCTGTCTATGACCATGAGTTAGAAACTGGTTGTTGTACAGAGATGGCGGGGGGCGGGGGGATGACTTCCACATCAGCTTGAGACTGACATTTCTAAATTGTTTGCTGAGAGATAGAAATGCCTTGCATAGCTTAACTCACTGGCCTTTGTTACAGCAGGTGAGCCTGCATTCTGACCTGAACAGTGTTACTCCAGAACCATTTTCATTCTTAAAGTGTCTTCAGTAGCTTAAAGGGAAAGGTATGTCCTTACGCAGTATGGAATTTAGAGTTTCATTTTAGCACAAACCCGATAATAAAGATCAAAGAAGGAACATGAGGCCAAGACAGCCACGCTGCTACAGTGTCTCTGAACAGCGTTATGACATCTTAGACATGGGGCAAGTTAGATCAAAGAGGATACTAAATGGAAGAAGACAGTGTCATGACCCTTATATCAACCAAAATAAAAATAAATTCCAGGCAAACTGCATATCTAACAGTAAAACACAAAGTAACAGCGAGTAAGGAACACAGTCAGTGTCCCCAGTAACAGTGAGTAAGGAACACAGTCAGTGTCCCCAGTGGCTTTGTGAGTTGCCTCAAATCTAACCAAACTATTACCATAAAAAGGGGGAATGTAAAGTGGATAAAAACAAGAATATCTAGTCCAGTGATACTCTAAGAAATGAAAAGATAATCCAAGGGATATATAATACGTGTGACCTATTTATTCAACAAAGGTCTAGCCATAACCAGAATATATACAGACAAACTCCAGTCAATCACAAAGATACAGAGACAAAGGAGAAAACAGACAACGAATTTGAATGGATGCTTCCCAAGTAAGGATGCAGAAATTGAGCAAACTCATGAAAACTTGCTCACTTTCTTTCAAATTCATTTTGATCTGGGACTATCTACAAAGCCTTGCTTACTGAGGTGTCATCAAGACATGCGTGCCCCTGAGAAAGAGGCCCAGTCCTACACATTCCGTTTTCAGGTAGTTTTTAAGTGATGAGTACAGGGTTGAATATTCTGCACATATCCATGTATCATCTGTTTTAGGATTTTTATGAATGACTATGACATGCAGTGGTGGGCCCAAGTCAGTCAACAGTACCATAATGGCAGTGCCAGTGCCAGGAGGAAGAAAAGGAAATGGCATGGGGTAGCTGAGACACACAGGTTAGTGAGCTGGGAGTCATAATTTTGGAACACTCAAATCTTGGTATTGAGTCCAAAACACTACCTAAAGTCATAAGAAATGTTTTTTCTGTGGTTTCCCTTCCATCCAAGATCTCGGTCACACTGTTTAACTTTCTTTCTTTCTTTCTTTCTTTCTTTCTTTCTTTCTTTCTTTCTTTCTTTCTTTCTTTCTTTCTTTCTTTCTTTCTTTCTCTCTCTCTCT